>NC_069499.1:1582366351-1582518851 GCF_027579735.1 Bombina bombina
GTGATGGTGCTGCCCCTGCTGCAGCTGGTCATCGAATTACATACTGCGGAGTTCCACTGCATGTAAGTGAAACTACTACATCCCACCCCCATTCCCTTAACCACCCTAATTACTGAAAAAATATCATTAGTTCAATTCATGTTTTGGTCACTATGATTTATTGACTATCATTTAGAGGAATGAAAATGGATGTTTATACCTTATGTTCACACCTTCTGTAAATACATTATTATTTAGATATATATACCCATGTGCAGGGATAGGCAAGGTGTCCTTCACTAAAAGTCTTTACCTTAGAAAATGTCCGCCACAGCCTTGGCTCGTGCCTATCCCTGCACATGTGTCAATTTCTATTGGATGTGAGAAACCTTGATTTACATCTTAAAAGTGAATATCACTATATGTACCCTTCATACACAACTATGTGATGTGGTTTAGAGAACATGAATATGTCATAAACATGATGATATTACCTTTTCTGGGCCATTTCCACACAGGCCTTATTATATTTTTCAAAAATATTAGTGTACTAAAACACCCCTCACATGGATGTGGATGACAATTATATGGTAAATAACAGAGGACAAGATTTAGGATTAAATATAACAAGATTTATTTTCTTTTCGGCTTCTTAGATGAGGGGGCTGAGGGGCCTAGAGTGGGTCTCCTGCCTCTCCTGGGTTGTGTGGATTCAGAGGATTCTGCAGGAGTGCTGGCCACAGATGAGAGGCTGGAGGCAATGTCCTGCTGGTGGGTGAAATGCTCCACCAACACACCCAACAGTTGGTTTTGTTCCCGCCATCTGTTGTCAGTCTGCATCTGCATGTCCGAAATAACTCTCAGCATCTGAGTTCTGGTTCTGGACGATACCACTTAAAGATGCTGCCATGTCCCGTTGCAGCTCAATGGAATGCTGTAGTAAAGTCTGTTGGCTCCTGTAAAACCTGCGTTGGTCTCTCTGCATTCTCTCGCAGGTTGATGTGAGCCTCTCGCAGGTTGATGTTTGCCTCCTCTGGAGGGCAATGTATTCGTCGCCCAGGGCGGAAGTCAGAGGGAGGATCTAAAGGCTCTTCACCAGCAGGGATTCTAGGCGCAGGTTCACCTGTAGCTGCTGTTGCATCTGGAACAATGCTGGCTGGTGCCTCATCAGGAACTATGCTGGCTGGTGCCTCATCAGGAACTATGCTGGCTGGTGCCTCATCAGGAACTATGCTGGCTGGTGCCTCATCAGGAACTATGCTGGCTGGTGCCTCATCAGGAACTATGCTGGCTGGTGCCTCATCAGGAACTATGCTGGCTGGTGCCTCATCAGGAACTATGCTGGCTGGTGCCTCAGGAGGAACTATGCTGGCTGGTGCCTCAGGAGGAACTATGCTGGCTGGTGCCTCAGGAGGAACTATGCTGGCTGGTGCCTCAGGAGGAACTACCACAGCTATATGCTCCTCTTCATATGCTGGAGCTCTTCCAAGGGAAGCGGATGGTGGAGCTCTCCGGGTAGACTGGTAGTCCCATTGACGACTGGTGTGTGACCACTCAGCCTGACCAGTTTGTATGTCCTGGTGGTAAAAGTCCTGACTGGCATGATATTGGGAGGGGGGGGTAAAGACATCTACCCTTTGGGGATGCCTTGGCTGCCCCTCATAACCAAACGAATAGTCCTCCGGCCAGGGCTCCTGCCAGGGATCCTCTTCAAATCTTGGAGGCATGACATATGGGTCCTCAACAGAGGCAATCCAACCCACCTCATGCCTGGGAGCATACTGTTGAGGTATTCTCTGGCCTGGTTGTTGTGGTGGAGCCATCCTCTGGCCTGGTTGTTGTGGTGGAGCCATCCTCTGGCCTGCTGGTTGTGCTGGAGCCATCCTCTGGCCTGGTGGTTGCGGTGGATGCATGGCCGTTTGCACCCTGGTGAAAGGAGGTTCTGTGGAGGAGTCAAATGATGAGAGGTATTAGTACAATCATATATATATCCATGTGGGCATAAAATGTACATTGATACATGCTAAGGCCTATACTCATTATCATGTCAAACTCTATAACATGCATGTGCACATTGTGATTTGTGATATTAGGGATTTGAATATGCAAAGTATACATGTATGTGTTACATACAATAGTTCTGTGTACATGTCAGTGATGGAGAAAATGTGTTCTTTAAGTAACACTATGGTCACACAATTTCCTTTAGCCTGATGTAGGCACAGAACCTGCTTTCGGAGCTAAAAGTATTGTGATGGCTATAGTGTCCATTTACTGAAAACTCTACATGTGGCTTGTGGCCTGTGTTACTCTGAGACATGTTAGTATTTCCCTATTCCACCTCATATCATGAATTTCAATGTGTTAAGTAGCATTAAATGGACATTAAACCCATTTTTATTCTTTCATGATTCAGCTAGAGCATGCAATTTTAAACAACTTTGTAATTTACTTCCATTACCTAATTTGCTTCATTCTCTTGATATTCTTAGCTGAAAAGCATATCTAGATAGGCTCAGAAGCTGCTGATTGGTGGCTGCACATCAATGCCTCATGTGATTGGCTCACCCATGTGCATTGATATTTAATAAACAAAGAATAACAAAATAATGAAGCAAATTATATAATAGAAGTAAATTGGGATGTTGTTTAAAACTGTATTCTCTATCTGAATAATGACATAAAAAGCTTTGGTTTAATGTCCCTTTAATGTGAAATCTAATTGTAGATGTTTTTGTTAGTAGGCCAAATACCATGCTCCTCATTGTGTACATGAATGTGTGACATTAAAGGATGTTATATCTCAAATACATATAATACTGGTGTGTGGGATGTTACTCACCAGCATGCTGTGCTGATGTTGCAGTCCCTGAGTCACGAGCCCCTGGAAGTCCACGGACTGCTGTGACGCTCAGGGACCTACGAATGAGCTCCTGCCACTCATTATATTCCGCCTCATGGTGAGGACCACCGCCTGTTCCTCTCTGCTGCATGGCTTCTTGGCCCATTTTCTCCTTGACCCGCCTCTTGCAGTCATTCCACCTTTTCTTGAGCCCATCCACATTCCTCCTCTGCTGGGCCACGCCATTGACTGCCTCCTCGACCCTCAGCCATGCATCTTTCTGCCTTCGGGCAACTCCTTTGCGATTCTCTTGGCCAAAGAGGGCGGTGTGGTTCTCCTGGACGGCCTGGACTAGCGCGAGGTTTTCTGCAAAAGAGAAGTTGGGGCACCTCATGCGCTCTTTGCCCTGGGCCGCCTGGCTCCCTCCCTGGGATGTCCCTGGTGTGGGTTCCTCCCTATCCTCTCCCTCCTCCCCCCTTCTATCCCCATGTGCACCCTCTGTCCCTCTTTTGAGTGTGCCTGACCTTGGGGCAACCCCACTCCCATCCTCCCTTTTAACTCTCCCCCCTCCACTCACTCCCTGACAGGGACCCTGCTGCTCCTCCTGTCCATAATCCTCTCCCTGCAACTCCCCTTCCCTCCTCCCCCCGCCCTAGCTCTCCCTGTCATCCTCAAACTACACACACTCACACTCACTCCCACTTCAATCACACACAATCGCAACCAAACACTCAGCCTATCACACTGTAAAAGATAAATAAAATGTGTGAGGTGAGTCTTGTGTATTTTGTATATGTGTGTATGCAAAATGTGTGCAATATGTAAAAAAAAAAGTGTAAGTAAATGTACAGGTTTACCACTCCAACAATCCGACCTAACTAACTTAATGAAATGCTCCTCTCTCACTGCTCTTACCACTAATCTCTCTACTCACTGTAGTGTGCTGTAGCTCCAAGAACCAACCAAACACACTAAAGAAAATGGCCGCTGCGCATGGGTTTATGTATGAATTTTGAATGGCGTAATTACGTGTCGCATCTTTTAGAATTGGCCGTTGTTTTTTACGATTTGTAGGCTAATTTGCATAAAACTACACTTTATTTAGACTTTACGTGAACAAAATACTGGCGTAAGTACTTGCGACGACTAAAATGTGTATTTGCGCACATTTTATTTGATTGCAGGTTTTTCCTACTTACGCCAGTTTAGCATCTGACGGCGCAGTATATTGGATAGTTTGAGTTGCGAGGTGAAATTACGGGCAGCGCGGGTTCCCTCGCTTGCGCCGAAAACTACAACCTATATCGGATCGCGCCCCTAGCATTTCCGAAACGCTAGGATTTACCAGTGCAACAAATAAAGTGGACTTTCAGTCATGGAGTATAAAATACTTCATGTTGAACGTTCCTTTGTCTGCAGCGTTCAGTGCGCTGAGCTCCTCAAGCAGCCCACGGCAGAACGCTATTTTATCAGCAAGGTAATGTTAGATAATAGTGTGCTAGCTATCCGGCATGGCGCCAGCTGGCCCACACGGCTATTGGCTAAGAGGGGGAAACATCACCTCACAGTAAAATAGCGTTCTGCCGTAGGCTGCCCGAGGAGCTCAGACAAATAAAGGAACTTTCAATATAGATAGCATTGTGATCACGCCCGTGGCTAGTCGCAGACACTGCACTAATTGGCTAAAATGCAAGTCAATAGAAAATAACTAAAAGTCATGTGATTAGGGGCGGTCAGAAGATGCTTAGATACAAGTTAGTCACAGAAGTAAAAAGTGTATTAATATAACTGTGTTGGTTTTTCAAAACTGGGGAATGGTTAATAAAGGGATTATCTATCTTTTTAAACAACAAAAATTCTGGTGTTGACTGTCCCTTTAAGTATTTTATACTTCATGACTGAAAGTCCCCTTTATTTGTTCCACTTGTAAATCCTAGCGTTTCACAAATGCTAGGATTTACCATCAATTTAAAGGACAACTAAACACAGAATAGCATAATCGATAACTGCATAATAAAAAGACAATGCAAAAGCATTTAGTTTGAATTTCAAATGAGTAGTACCTTTTTTTCTGACAATTGTCATACAGTTACATTGTCCTTCCTACTGCATCACGTGACATAAACCAGCCAATCACAAAGTGCATATACGTATACGAGCTGGTGCCTCAGAAAGTGTGTATATAAAAAGACTGTGCACATTTAGATAATGGAAATTAATTGGAAAGTAGTTCATAAAAGTTTAATTTTGACTTGACAGACCCTTTAATTAAACTCTGCTTTTGATTACAAAGGATGACTTGTCAGAATAATATATGCATTTAACAACATATAAATTTTTCCCCAAGTACTTTATTTTACAGCCTGTATTCCTTTAATATAACAAAATAAAATCATAAAAATTCATGTTGTCTGAATAGACAATGATAGTAAACTCTCTGATTCAATCTGGTGAGATTAGGAAGCGCTTTAGGGAAACCTCTGTCTCTCTAATATAAGGGTGTCCTAGCCCACCCTAAAAAGACAACAATTGAATAACAAAATATTAAAGCGCCTAAGAGGCTAAGCTATGTTAGATTAGAATAATATTTCATGTGAGTCTGGAGAAAGGCTCTATTCTAGGGCCGAAACGCGTTGACACATTGGTAAGCCTTATTTCAATTCTTTACTTTTTCAATAGCGATATTGCACATATCTGTTATATGTTGTTACAGATCTCCTGCTGGATATGATGTATACTAGAAGGAATATCACTAGAAGGATAACACATATCACCAAGAGGCATCCTAGATCCCAGACTTTTATTTACATAAGTTGTGCTAATTTTTTCTATTTTTTTGCACTTGTTAAAATTAAGCACATTTTTACAGTTATTCATATTTTTTTCTAATTTTTTTTAACTTTGGTCACACAATTTTAAATACACATTTTTTAACATTTTCCAACACTGCTCATTGGGATTTATTTTTCGCAATTGGATTCACTGGATTTATCACTTCACCACATGATATCAGGCCAGGATTATCAAAGACTGGCTTTCATTTAACTTTACTCAGTGGATCTTATTCACTTACCTCATATTTGAATCACAACTGTGTTAGGACTGGATTACTATCTAGGTCAGTGATTTTTAAACTTTTTTTTGCCGTGGCACACTTTTTTACATTAAAAAAATCCTGTGGCACACCACCATCCCAACATTTTTAAAAAATCACACATTGTAGCCTAATTCAGCATATATATATACATACACACAAACACACACATACTGTATGTATTGTGCTGTTATGCCATGCCTCCTACAAACTACCTCTGCACTGGGAGTAAAAAACAAGCAAAGATTAAAAAATATGTCACACTGTTGTCAGTCTGCCGTGGCACACCTGAGGATCTCTCACGGCACACTAGTGTGCCACGGCACACTGGTTGAAAAACACTGATCTAGGTGCACCTAGAGCTTGGTAAATCTGATCATCCCGATTGGGGATACTCACTCAGCCGATCGAACAGTCCTTAAAGGGACAGTTTACTCAAAAATTTTCTCCCCTTTAATTTGTTCCCAATGATCCACTTTACCTGCTGGAGTGTATTACATTGTTTACAAGTAGCTCCTTTACCCTTATATTGGCATTTGAAATTGTGGATTTAGCATGTGGTATCCCCACCTATTCTGAAAGTTTGTGGCCGCGCGTACCAGCTATAGATAAGCTTTGTAAACACAGCCAGCAGAAGAAATTACACTCCCAGTGCGATATAGCAGAGATAAGGTAATAAAATGTTGATTTTCCATTGTTCTCTCAAAGTACTGGTGATTGTTTTAAGGACAGATATAAGATAAAGAAGCAGGTATATGTGCACAATGTGATACAGTAATGAGATCTGATTATACCTACAAGCTCAACCCATTTTATTAGGTTGTGGCTTCAAAACACAAAATCAGAGCTTTAATATACACAAATAAGCCATAAAAAGCTAATTTTCATACATTTTTTACTCTGCAGTTGGTAAAAAAAGCAATTGTAAACACATTAAGGGAAAAACTATTTTACAGTATACTGTCCCTTTAAGGACTACTGGAAATCCACCTTAGCTTTTAGATTTGTATATGTATATTTTGTATATATGTTGTATTTATATGTACTATCATATCTTACTTTTATATTAGAATTTTTACATGGTAAAGATTAAATTAGTAGAGATCTCTTTTAATATTGTCACATTAAATATTATTATAATCTAACACAGCTTAGCCTCTTAGGCGCGTTAATATTTTGATATTCGATGGTAAATATTTCTGTGAGCTAAAGGTTTGGACTGTTCTCCAATCAGCACCTTTTGTTGTAGCTGGAGCGCTGATTAGAGAACAAATCAAACCTTTAGCTTACAGAAAAAGTGACTTTTGAAGTGAGTGGCAGGGCACAGGATATTAGAATTTAATTTATGTATTAAAAAGTAAGTTATAGCATCTTCATTACAACTGATTAATTAAAGGGATAGTAAACCCATTTTTTTTAATTTAATGATTCAGATAGAGAATCAATTTTAAGGAACTTTCTTTTTTACTCCTATTATCAATTTGTATTCGTTCTCTTGCTATCTTTATTTGAAAAGCAAGAATGTAAAGCTTAGAAGCCGGCCCATTTTTGGCTCAGAGCCTGGGTTACACTTGCTGATTGGTGGCTAATGGGTCAGGTACTTAAAGGGACAGTTTACTCAAACATTTTCTCCCCTTTAATTTGTTCCCAATGATCCACTTTACCTGATGGAGTGTATAAAAATGTTTACAAGTATTTCCATTACCCTTATATTGGCATTTGAAATAGTTTATTTAGCCTGTGGTATCCCCACCCATCCTGAAAGTTTTTGGCCTCAAGGCCAAGCTGTGTTAACACAGCCAGTAGAATAAATTACACTCCCAGTGGGTTATAGAAGAAATAAGGCAATAAAATGTTAATTTTCCATTGTTCTCTCCAAGTATTGGTGATTGGTTTATGGACGGATAAAGAAGCAGCCGATATATATTTACACAATGTGATAAAGTAATGAGATCTAATTATACCTACAAGCTCAACCCATTTTTAAATATGCTGTCCCTTTAACTTAGATTCCTGCATTTTTAAATAAAGATAGCAAGAGAACTAAGAAAAATTGATACTAGGAGTAAATTAGAAAGTTGCTTAAAATTGCATGCTCTATCTGAATCATGAAATAAAAAAATGTGGGTTAAGTGTCCCTTTAAACTCCATCTAAAAAATGACTAACATTCCGGATCCATTTTATAAAGGGCAGAGTTACCATCACTAAGTTGTAACAAATGATTTTATTAGTATGCAATGGGAATGAATGGCAGATTTGTATTACATAGCTAGATATCTCATTATATGAGAAACATATTTTGTCTCGGACTCTTTTCATTGTGTGAACCATAGGGGAAATGTTATCAAGCCACATTCACAGCTTTTGAGGTGTTGCGGCTAGGGTTCCCACCACGGCCATATTTTCCTGGACAGTTATGAGTTACACATGCTGCAGGGTGCGCAGGGAGGAACATGAATAGTGCTGTCCAAGGTCATTAATTATGTGCAATGCATGTTCCCCTATGCAGACCCTGTAGCATGTGTAACTTATAAGTGTCCAGGAAACCATAGCTGAGGTGACAACCCTAGTTGTGGCGCAGGTGTATGAGTGAGCCGCTAGCACAAATTAAGAGACACAAACTGCTTCTTTATCCTCGTCACCACCTCCGAGGTGGTTACATAAATCACCCAACACTTCCTTGTTTGCAGTGATTGACATGTCCTGATCTTGCACAACCAACTGGGCAGCATTGCATAAGAGAGCTCTTGTGCAATGGTAAGTTGTGCAACACGCTGCTGCATTGCAAGCAAACAGGTTTTATACTTGACAATGTGTTCGCAATCTTGATAATTTTTTTCTGATAGTGCGATCTGAAAATGATACTAAAAATAGTATCAAGCTGTCCCATTGTGTGACGTGAGAACTCTAATAATGTACGCACAACAAGAAGTGATCTGTATATATAATTACACAAAGAATATTTATTATTAAAGGCACATAGCCCTCTTATAGTCTAGTTTATCAATGTGTACCAAACATTAGAAAATGATTTCCTTTATCTCTAGTAAATCGGCAGCAATATTGCTAATATAAACATGCATTCTAACCATTCCCAAAGTATAATCACATTGTATTATTTTCTGTGGTTTTGCAAAATTTAAACAAAACAAAAAAACCCCATAAAAAAACCCATGTAAATACCAAACATTGCTAAACAGAAGCACGTATGCTCTTCTAGTGAAATAAAGGTTTTGGGTTTTTAAGCAATAAAAACTTAGCTCATGTCTATGAGGGTATACTACCAGACATCCCAACCTGCAAAAACTCATTTCAGGGAGGTGGCTTCACCTGCTACTGCGCCGCCACCCCCCACCCCCCCAGTTATATATTGGACACCTTAAAACCCTAAATAAGATAGGGACTTATCATTAAAGTAGCTTCCCACTAAAGTGACATTAAAAAAAGTAGCTTTATTGCACAACCACATACAACAAACCTATTTTCCAGTGATTGTACGCTTGTTGAAAGCTTAAAGGGCCACTAAACCAAAAATCTTTCTTTTATGATTCAGATAGAGAATAGAAATGTAAACAACATTACAATTTACTTATATTATTTATTTTGCTCAATTTTTTAGATATCCTTAGTTGAAGAAAAAGCAATGCACATGGTGAGCCAATCACACAAGGCTTTTATGTTCAGTAAACAATCAGCAGCTCCTGAGCATATCTAGATATGCTTTCCAGCAAAGAATATCAAGAGAATAAAACAAATTAGATAATATAAGTAAATTAGAAAGATGTTTAAAATTGCATTCTCTTTCTAAATCATGAAAGAAAAAGTGTGGGTGTCATGTCCCTTTAAATATTTTAGAATAAGAAGTTTAATTATGTGCAGTAAATAAGATAGTATTTGTGTTTTATTTTATTAATTTTTGGTTACTGATGCATACTTTGAGGGTTCTATAACGTCCCAGCAACTAAAGGCATTCCTTAAAGAGTTTTAGGGAGATTGCATTCCATTTGCTGGTATTAGGGAGCCGCTATTACAATCAGGGAGACTCCCTGAACTTCAGGGAAAGTTGGGATGTCTGGTATACTGAGGTAAGCGTAGGCAAGTGCACGTGTATTGATTGCTGTCATGGAAAGGAGCAACTTTTCAATAAAAAAATAACATGAGGAAGTGGGGATATTTCATTTGTTTGCTCTGTCTGAATCGTGACAGTTTAATTGGAAATTCCATATCCAGACAAACTGCATAAAAACATAGGGACTGACAAGACCTGAGAGGCTGACATCAAACCAATTCCATAGGTAAACAAAGTCATTAGTCACACAGACACAATGCTCTTTTTCAGTTTCAGTGAATCGTTTGTTACCACTCTGCACAAATCTGGTTTCAGTCTCTCTGTTGGGGGCTGTTTATTCTCTGGGTGGGAGGGAGAATTGTGATATTAAAGTGACACAAACTCCACATTCTATTGTCCTGCAGGAAAGGTAAACAATCAGGGGGGGGGGTGTTTGTGTGTGTTTGGGGGAGGGGTCTGCTATGAGAGTGATTGTCTCTTTACACATAATAGCTCAGAGGACGCTGGTTTCATTTGGGGTTTGTGTTTGATGCTTTTGTATGGAGAATGCCTGAATATAAACCGGTGCCTTATTATATCTTAAAACATTAGAGATAATGTAATCTGCACAGATTGAGGAGATTTACAGGCATAACTAATTAACAATTAACTTCATTTAGGGCATAAAGAAAAAGTGGCATGTTGCAGGGTCGATCTTCCAACCATGCTGGTGCAGTGATCAATTAAAGGGCTATATTACTGTTAAAAAAGATTAAAGGGTTTGAATTTTAAGCATTTTTGCAATAAACTCTTATACAATTTGAAGCATTTTCTTCTAGATAGAAAAAGAAGAAAAGTAAGAGGACTTTTTCATTTTTTTTCTTACATAATTCAGATAGAGGAGCAACACCTTTCCAATTAACTTATATTATAAAATGTGCTTTGTTGTCATGGTATCCTTTGTTGAAAAGCATACCTAGGTAGCCTCAGGAGCAGCAATGCACTACTGGGAGCTAGCTGCTGATTGGTGGCTTTACATATATGCCTCTTGTCATTGTCTCCAAACACTGGCTTTGTATATTAGGAACAGCACCAAATAAGGCCACTGAAGTGTGTAAGTTCCCTCTTCGGGCAGGTGAAATATTGGCACCTATGCATGGAGGTGCCAGAGTATAAATACGTTAAATACTATATTCATCTTACATTATGTTACTGTGGCCAATTAGACACATTAAACTCAAAATTAAATTCCTTGTGCGCTGAGTTCAATTTAAAGTTTTAAGCACTACAGACTTATTGAAAATGTGTCCCCCCTACACACAGTTTAGCTGATTTTACATACATCATTTAAATCACAAACGGGTGAGCTCTTACATTGCTTTGGTCAGAGCTCCTATATTCCTTCCTATGATATTAAAGGGACTGTAAAACACCACTAACATCAGTAGCTAATGTTAACATTCATCCCCATTCAATCATTATTCACATACCCCCAATAGTAACAGCAGCAGCCAATATCCCTAATGTAATCATAGTTTTATATGTATTCAAAATGGCGCCCAAACTCCTTCTACCATCCTTCTCACCATTCACTCTATTTTTCAAAGCCTCGGCTCATTCCTATGGCTTTGAACTGTGTCACCTTGCAGTGCGGATGATATAGTATCGCTATTCGCACTACGATGCGCATCCCAATGTGTTTCCCATTCTTCATTACCGGATGAGCAGAGGGAATGCTTTCAGTAACAGACTTTGTCTGAAGCGTTGCACTTCCTGCTCATCCCGTTGCGCCTATGCACAATTTTAGAAGTTGTCAAACACAGCACAGAAAAGATGTTATACAAAGGTTCCGGATTTTTCATTTTCCCTACACATGTGCAAATTTGGCAAGTCACAAGACAGAACGATTCGATCACGCAAGCGCAACAGTCCGTGCACGGAAAGAAAAACTTATTTGCGAGTCGCTTACTACAGGGGCATATCGAATCAAGGTAAAAGCTTATATCCTTAGGGGTTGAGTTTAGGGGCCATTTTTAATGGTCTGGGTGCACTGTTTAAAGATAGAATGCAACACAATATGATGTGCAGTAGAATATTTGACAGGTTGCAGACGTATAATCGGGAAGAAATCTTTTGATTTAGGTATGTATATAATGAGTGTTTACTGTCCCTTTAAGTGAGCCAAGAAAATGTTAATTAACATTGGTACAAATATATAGTTTGATAACGGTTCTGCAATAGCATTTGCAGTTGGTGTGGCCTATTCACGTGTTCATATTAGCAAATTCCTGTATTGCAAAACTTCCATTCATATTCTGAATAATAGATCTGAAAGTTGTTAAAATGTTGCCAAATAACAATTAATTAGTACCTTAAATGGGCAAAATACTTATACACGCAGCTGATAAGGTCATTGTATTCAAAGCTATTCCAAATGGGCCAGGCTCTCACTCTCCCACCGGAAGTTGATGTCTGCTTCTGCCTCTTGTTGCTTTTCTCCAGCCGATACTGAAATATTTGAATTTTCAGTTTTGGTGACTGTTTCAACAGGCAAAGGCAGCTATTTCATAAGACAAAATAACAGTAAAGGAGTAAATGGATCATTGGGAGCTTGCTAACCCATGTCACTAACTGTCTCTCTCATATCTCATCTTGGATGTCCTCTCACTACCTTAAGCTAAATCTCTCCAAAACTGAGCTCCTTATTTTTTCCCCTTCTTCCAAAATCTCCACCCCCCATTTCTCTATAACTGTTGATAATTCCATCATTACCCCTACCCCACATGCTGATGTCTTGGGTTCACATTTGACTCAGACCTTTGTCTGACTCCTCACATTCAGTCATTGGCTAAATCCTGCCGCTTCCACCTTAAAAACATCACTAAAATTAGACACTTCCTTACACAAGACACAACTAAGATTTTAGCCCACTCTCTCATTCTTTTCCGCCTTGATTACTGCAACTCTGTCCTCTCTGGTCTCCTCACCTGCCGCCTAGCTCCTTTACAATCCATAATGAATGCCTCTGCCAGACTCATCTTCCTTACACGTCGCTCTTCATCTGCTGCACCTCTCTGCCAATCCCTTCACTGGCTTCCTCTTGTCTCTAGGATCAAACACAAAATTCTCATTCTGACATACAAAGCCCTCAACTGCACTGCTCCCCCCTACATCTCAGACCTTGTCTCCAGATACTCTCCCTCCCGTCCCCTTCGCTCTGCTCATGACCTCCTACTCTCCTCCTCTCTTGTCACCTCATCACACTCCCGTTTACAGGACTTCTCCAGACTGGCTCCCATCTTGTGGAACTCCCTGCCTCGCTCCACAAGACTCTCCCCTAGTTTTGAAAGCTTCAAGTGCTCCCTAAAGACTCTACTGTTCAGGGACGCATACAACCTACACTAACCTTTCCTAACTCCATTGCTTTCCCCTTGAACCCCTTAGCATGTAAGCCTAAGGGGCCAGCTGTTTATAGATCGCCTCATAAGAGCCGACTACAACAGTGCAACCCTCGGCAGGACCCTCTCCCCGTCTGATCCCTATAAATGTTACCTTGTATACCGCCTATGTTTATAGCACTGCAAATCTGTTGATGCTCTACAAATACCTGATAATAATAATAATAATAATAAAAAGAAAATAGTCTAATGTTATAGTATTTTATTAACGTACGAAAACATAAATATATAACTGTTTATTTAATACCTGCAAAAGGATTAAATGCAGAGTAAAAGTCAGCTACAGAGCAACTATGCACTACTGAGAGCTACCTGAGCATATCTGGTGAGTCAATGACAAGAGACACATGTGTGTAACCACCTATCACCCGTCAGCTTCCAGTAGTGCATTGCTGCTATATGTACATATGATTTCAACAAAGGATACCAAGGGAACAAAAAAATAATAATAATTGAAGTGAACTTAAAAGCATCTTTAAATGACAAGTGGTGTCTGAATAGCAGAAGTAGTACCATGTCCCTTTAATGGTAGATTCCATGAAATTACAAGGTTCAGCAGTAATATGTCCGCAATATATATATATATATATATATATATATATAGACATGAAAAGACAAAACATATGCACATATACAGGTACATATATTTATAAACATATATATATATATATATATATATATATATATAGATAGATATATATATATATATATATATAGATATATATAAATATATAGAAAAGATAAAACATATATACATATTATATACTGGTACATATATTTACTCACACATCTATCTATCTATATATATATATATCTATAGATATAAATATATAGATATGAAAAGATAAAACATATATACATATTATATACTGGTACATATATTTACACACACATCTATATATATCTATAGATATAAATATATATGAAAAGATAAAACATATATACATATTATATACTGGTACATATATTTACACACACATCTATATATATCTATAGATATAAATATATATGAAAAGATAAAACATATATACATATTATATACTGGTACATATATTTACACACACATCTATATATATCTATAGATATAAATATATATGAAAAGATAAAACATATATACATATTATATACTGGTACATATATTTACACACACATCTATATATATCTATAGATATAAATATATATGAAAAGATAAAACATATACACATATTATATACTGGTACATAAATTTACACACACGGTCACTTTAGTACTCGGGAGCGCGCGGTGCCAGCACTGCAAGAATTACAGCTCAAAGAACACGTCAATGAACATGCGTTATCTGTAACAAGCAGCGCTTCCAGCCAATCAGCGGGAAGAATGCAGCCAATCAGCTATTGTCGTTTACCGGATATTTTGTTGTCCTGCAGGGGGCGGAACCCACGTGTACCAGACTGGTGTCACTCACAGGTGTGAGGGGGAGTGTGACACTGGGGGACAATGTGTGCGGGTCTAAATGCTATCAGATATTAATTACAGTGCATGTCACACGGCACGAGTGGGTGTAACAGGGTATATGACACGTGACAGTATTTGCCATGCTAATAATGTGATAGTGGGTCACCATATATGTGTCACTGAGACAAAAAGCAACAGTAATGGAGTGTGGGACCCTGAATGATTGTATATGACACGGTGTGTGACCCTGAATGATTGTATATGACACTGTGTGTGACCCTGAATGATTCTATATGACACTGTGTGTGACCCTGAATGATTGTATATGACACTGTGTGTGACCCTGAATGATTGTATATGACACTGTGTGTGACCCTGAATGATTGTATATGACACTGTGTGTGAGTGTGGGACCGTGAATGATTGTATATGACACTGTGTGTGAGTGTGGGACCGTGAATGATTGTATATGACACTGTGTGTGAGTGTGGGACCGTGAATGATTGTATATGACACTGTGTGTGAGTGTGGGACCCTGTATGATTGTATATGACACTGTGTCTGACCCTGAATGATTGTATATGACACTGTGTGTGAGTGTGGGACCGTGAATGATTGTATATGACACTGTGTGTGACCCTGAATGATTGTATATGACACTGTGTGTGAGTGTGGGACCCTGAATGATTGTATATGACACTGTGTCTGACCCTGAATGATTGTATATGACACTGTGTGTGAGTGTGGGACCGTGAATGATTGTATATGACACTGTGTCTGACCCTGAATGATTGTATATGACACTGTGTGTGACCCTGAATGATTGTATATGACACTGTGTGTGACCGTGAATGATTGTATATGACACTGTGTCTGACCCTGAATGATTGTATATGACACGGTGTGTGACCCTGAATGATTGTATATGACACTGTGTGTGAGTGTGGGACCCTGAATGATTGTATATGACACTGTGTGTGAGTGTGGGACCCTGAATGATTGTATATGACACTGTGTGTGAGTGTGGGACCGTGAATGATTGTATGTGACACTGTGTGTGAGTGTGGGACCCTGAATGATTGTATATGACACTGTGTGTGAGTGTGGGACCGTGAATGATTGTATATGACACTGTGTGTGAGTGTGGGACCGTGAATGATTGTATATGACACTGTGTGTGAGTGTGGGACCGTGAATGATTGTATATGACACTGTGTGTGAGTGTGGGACCGTGAATGATTATATATGACACTGTGTGTGGGACCCTGAATGATTGTATATGACACTGTGTGTGACCCTGAATGATTGTATATGACACTGTGTGTGAGTGTGGGACCCTGAATGATTGTATATGACACTGTGTGGGACTGTGAATGATTGTATATGACACTGTGTGTGACCCTGAATGATTGTATATGACACTGTGTGTGACCGTGAATGATTGTATATGACACTGTGTGTGAGTGTGGGACCCTGAATGATTGTATATGACACTGTGTGTGAGTGTGGGACCCTGAATGATTGTATATGACACTGTGTGTGAGTGTGGGACCCTGAATGATTGTATATGACACTGTGTGTGACCCTGAATGATTGTATATGACACTGTGTGTGACCGTGAATGATTGTATATGACACTGTGTGTGAGTGTGGGACCCTGAATGATTGTATATGACACTGTGTGTGAGTGTGGGACCCTGAATGATTGTATATGACACTGTGTGTGTGTGACCGTGAATTATTGTATATGACACTGTGTGTGTGTGTGTGACCCTGAATGATTGTATATGACACTGTGTGTGAGTGTGTGACCGTGAATGATTGTATATGACACTGTGTGTGAGTGTGTGACCGTGAATGATTGTATATGACACTGTGTGTGAGTGTGTGACCGTGAATGATTGTATATGACACTGTGCGTGAGTGTGTGACCGTGAATGATTGTATATGACACTGTGTGTGAGTGTGTGACCGTGAATGATTGTATATGACACTGTGCGTGAGTGTGTGACCGTGAATGATTGTATATGACACTGTGTGTGAGTGTGTGACCGTGAATGATTGTATATGACACTGTGTGTGAGTGTGTGACCGTGAATGATTGTATATGACACTGTGTGTGAGTGTGTGACCGTGAATGATTGTATATGACACTGTGTGTGAGTGTGTGACCGTGAATGATTGTATATGACACTGTGTGTGAGTGTGTGACCGTGAATGATTGTATATGACACTGTGTGTGAGTGTGTGACCGTGAATGATTGTATATGACACTGTGTGTGAGTGTGTGACCGTGAATGATTGTATATGACACTGTGTGTGAGTGTGTGACCGTGAATGATTGTATATGACACTGTGTGTGAGTGTGTGACCGTGAATGATTGTATATGACACTGTGCGTGATTGTGGGACCGTGAATGATTGTATATGGCACTGTGTGTGAGTGTGGGACCCTGAATGATTGTATATGACACTGTGTGTGTGGGACAATGAATGATTGTATATGACACTGTGTGTGTGGGACCCTGAATGATTGTATATGACACTGTGTGTGTGTGTGGGACCCTGAATGATTGTATATGACACTGTGTGTGAGTGTGGGACCCTGAATGATTGTATATAACACCGTGTGTGAGTGTGGGACCGTGAATGATTGTATATGACACAGTGTGTGAGTGTGGGACCGTGAATGATTGTATATGGCACTGTGTGGGACCCTGAATGATTGTATATGACACTGTGTGTGGGACCCTGAATGATTGTATATGACACTGTGTGGGACCGTGAATGATTGTATATGACACTGTGTGTGAGTGTGGGACCCTGAATGATTGTATATGACACTGTGTGTGGGACCCTGAATGATTGTATATGACACTGTGTGGGACCGTGAATGATTGTATATGACACTGTGTGTGAGTGTGGGACCCTGAATTATTGTATATGACACTGTGTGTGTGTGTGGGACCCTGAATGATTGTATATGACACTGTGTGTGAGTGTGGGACCCTGAATGATTGTATATGACACTGTGTGTGTGTGACCGTGAATGATTGTATATGACACTGTGTGAGTGTGTGGGACCCTGAATGATTGTATATGACACTGTGTGGGACCGTGAATGATTGTATATGACACTGTGTGTGAGTGTGGGACCCTGAATGATTGTATATGACACTGTGTGTGAGTGTGGGACCCTGAATGATTGTATATGACACTGTGTGTGAGTGTGGGACCCTGAATGATTGTATATGACACTGTGTGTGTGTGTGGGACCGTGAATGATTGTATATGACACTGTGTGTGTGTGACCGTGAATGATTGTATATGACACTGTGTGTGAGTGTGGACCCTGAATGATTGTATATGACACTGTGTGAGTGTGTGGGACCCTGAATGATTGTATATGACACTGTGTGTGAGTGTGGGACTGTGAATGATTGTATATGACTCTGTGTGTGACCGTGAATGATTGTATATGACACTGTGTGTGAGTGTGGGACCCTGAATGATTGTATATGACGCTGTGTGTGAGTGTGGGACCCTGAATGATTGTATATGACACTGTCTGTGTGACCGTGAATTATTGTATATGACACTGTGTGTGTGTGTGGGACCCTGAATGATTGTATATGACACTGTGTGTGAGTGTGTGACCGTGAATGATTGTATATGACACTGTGTGTGAGTGTGTGACCGTGAATGATTGTATATGACACTGTGTGTGTGTGTGGGACCCTGAATGATTGTATATGACACTGTGTGTGTGTGTGGGACCCTGAATGATTGTATATGACACTGTGTGTGAGTGTGGGACCCTGAATGATTGTATATGACACTGTGTGTGTGTGTGGGACCCTGAATGATTGTATATGACACTGTGTGTGTGTGTGGGACCCTGAATGATTGTATATGACACTGTGTGTGTGTGTGGGACCCTGAATGATTGTATATGACACTGTGTGTGAGTGTGGGACCCTGAATGATTGTATATGACACTGTGTGTGTGTGTGGGACCCTGAATGATTGTATATGACACTGTGTGTGAGTGTGGGACCCTGAATGATTGTATATAACACCGTGTGTGAGTGTGGGACCGTGAATGATTGTATATGACACAGTGTGTGAGTGTGGGACCGTGAATGATTGTATATGGCACTGTGTGCGACCCTGAATGATTGTATATGACACTGTGTGTGGGACCCTGAATGATTGTATATGACACTGTGTGGGACCGTGAATGATTGTATATGACACTGTGTGTGTGTGTGTGGGACCCTGAATGATTGTATATGACACTGTGTGTGACCGTGAATGATTGTATATGACACTGTGTGTGAGTGTGGACCCTGAATGATTGTATATGACACTGTGTGAGTGTGTGGGACCCTGAATGATTGTATATGACACTGTGTGTGAGTGTGGGACTGTGAATGATTGTATATGACACTGTGTGTGAGTGTGGGACCCTGAATGATTGTATATGACACTGTGTGTGACCGTGAATGATTGTATATGACACTGTGTGTGAGTGTGGGACCCTGAATGATTGTATATGACGCTGTGTGTGAGTGTGGGACCCTGAATGATTGTATATGACACTGTGTGTGAGTGTGGGACCCTGAATGATTGTATATGACACTGTGTGGGACCCTGAATGATTGTATATGACACTGTGTGTGTGTGTGTGGGACCCTGAATGATTGTATATGACACTGTGTGTGTGTGACCGTGAATGATTGTATATGACACTGTGTGTGAGTGTGGACCCTGAATGATTGTATATGACACTGTGTGTGAGTGTGGGACCCTGAATGATTGTATATGACACTGTGTGTGTGTGTGTGTGGGACCCTGAATGATTGTATATGACACTGTGTGTGTGTGACTGTGAATGATTGTATATGACACTGTGTGTGAGTGTGGACCCTGAATGATTGTATATGACACTGTGTGAGTGTGTGGGACCCTGAATGATTGTATATGACACTGTGTGTGAGTGTGGGACTGTGAATGATTGTATATGACACTGTGTGTGAGTGTGGGACCCTGAATGATTGTATATGACACTGTGTGTGACCGTGAATGATTGTATATGACACTGTGTGTGAGTGTGGGACCCTGAATGATTGTATATGACGCTGTGTGTGAGTGTGGGACCCTGAATGATTGTATATGACACTGTGTGTGTGACCGTGAATTATTGTATATGACACTGTGTGTGTGTGTGGGACCCTGAATGATTGTATATGACACTGTGTGTGACCGTGAATGATTGTATATGACACTGTGTGTGACCGTGAATGATTGTATATGACACTGTGTGTGTGTGGGACCCTGAATTATTGTATATGACACTGTGTGTGTGTGTGGGACCCTGAATGATTGTATATGACACTGTGTGTGAGTGTGGGACCCTGAATGATTGTATATGACACTGTGTGTGTGTGTGGGACCCTGAATGATTGTATATGACACTGTGTGTGAGTGTGGGACCCTGAATGATTGTATATGACACTGTGTGTGTGTGTGGGACCCTGAATGATTGTATATGACACTGTGTGTGAGTGTGGGACCCTGAATGATTGTATATAACACCGTGTGTGAGTGTGGGACCGTGAATGATTGTATATGACACAGTGTGTGAGTGTGGGACCGTGAATGATTGTATATGGCACTGTGTGGGACCCTGAATGATTGTATATGACACTGTGTGTGGGACTCTGAATGATTGTATATGACACTGTGTGGGACCGTGAATGATTGTATATGACACTGTGTGTGAGTGTGGGACCCTGAATGATTGTATATGACACTGTGTGTGAGTGTGGGACCCTGAATGATTGTATATGACACTGTGTGTGAGTGTGGGACCCTGAATGATTGTATATGACATTGTGTGTGTGTTTGTGTGGGACCCTGAATGATTGTATATGACACTGTGTGTGTGTGACCGTGAATGATTGTATATGACACTGTGTGTGAGTGTGGACCCTGAATGATTGTATATGACACTGTGTGAGTGTGTGGGATCCTGAATGATTGTATATGACACTGTGTGGGACCGTGAATGATTGTATATGACACTGTGTGTGAGTGTGGGACCCTGAATGATTGTATATGACACTGTGTGTGAGTGTGGGACCCTGAATGATTGTATATGACACTGTGTGTGTGTGTGGGACCCTGAATGATTGTATATGACACTGTGTGTGAGTGTGGGACCCTGAATGATTGTATATGACACTGTGTGTGTGTGTGGGACCCTGAATGATTGTATATGACACTGTGTGTGTGTGACCGTGAATGATTGTATATGACACTGTGTGTGAGTGTGGATCCTGAATGATTGTATATGACACTGTGTGAGTGTGTGGGACCCTGAATGATTGTATATGACACTGTGTGTGAGTGTGGGACCCTGAATGATTGTATATGACACTGTGTGGGACCCTGAATGATTGTATATGACACTGTGTGTGAGTGTGGGACCGTGAATGATTGTATATGACACTGTGTGTGAGTGTGGGACCCTGAATGATTGTATATGACACTGTGTGTGAGTGTGGGACCGTGAATGATTGTATATGACACTGTGTGTGAGTGTGGGACCGTGAATGATTGTATATGGCACTGTGTGAGACCGTGAAAGATTGTATATGAAACTGTGTGTGTGGGACCATGCCTGATTGTATATGACACTGTGTGAGTGTGTGGGACCGTGAATGATTGTATATGACACTGTGTGTGTGTGACCATGCCTGATTGTATATGACACTGTGTGAGTGTGGGACTGTGAATGATTGTATATGGCACTGTGTGAGTGTGTGGGACTTTGAATGATTGTATATGACACTGTGTGGGGCCGTGAATGATTGTATATGACACTGTGTGAGTGTGTGGGACCGTGAATGATTGTATATGACACTGTGTGTGTGGGACCATGCCTGATTGTATATGACACTGTGTGTGAGTGTGGGACTGTGAATGATTGTATATGGCACTGTGTGGGACTGTGAATGATTGTATATGGCACTGTGTGGGACCGTGAATGATTGTATATGACACTGTGTGTGAGTGTGGGACCCTGAATGATTGTATATGACACTGTGTGTGACCGTGAATGATTGTATATGGCACTGTGTGGGACCCTGAATGATTGTATATGACACTGTGTGTGAGTGTGGGACCATGCCTGATTGTATATGGCACTGTGTGTGAGTGTGGGACTGTGAATGATTGTATATGACACTGTGTGTGAGTGTGGGACCGTGAATGATTGTATATGACACTGTGTGTGAGTGTGGGACCGTGAATGATTGTATATGACACTGTGTGTGAGTGTGGGACCGTGAATGATTGTATATGACACTGTGTGTGAGTGTGGGACCGTGAATGATTGTATATGACACTGTGTGTGTGACCGTGAATGATTGTATATGACACTGTGTGTGTGACCGTGAATGATTGTATATGACATTGTGTGTGAGTGTGGGACCGTGAATGATTGTATATGACACTGTGTGTGTGACCATGCCTGATTGATTTTATATCACACTATGTGTGAGTGTGGGACCGTGAATGATTGTATATAACACTGTGTGTGAGTGTGGGACAGTGAATGATTGTATATGACACTGTGTGTGTGACCATGCCTGATTGATTTTATATCACACTATGTGTGAGTGTGGGACCGTGAATGATTGTATATGACACTGTGTGTGAGTGTGGGACTGTGAATGATTGTATATGGCACTGTGTGGACTGTGAATGATTGTATATGACACTGTGTGTGAGTGTGGGACTGTGAATGATTGTATATGGCACTGTGTGTGAGTGTGGGACCCTGAATGATTGTATATGACACTGTGTGTGAGTGTGGGACCGTGAATGATTGTATATGACACTGTGTGTGAGTGTGGGACCGTGAATGATTGTATATGGCACTGTGTGAGACCGTGAATGATTGTATATGAAACTGTGTGTGTGGGACCATGCCTGATTGTATATGACACTGTGTGAGTGTGTGGGACCGTGAATGATTGTATATGACACTGTGTGTGTGTGACCATGCCTGATTGTATATGACACTGTGTGAGTGTGGGACTGTGAATGATTGTATATGGCACTGTGTGAGTGTGTGGGACTTTGAATGATTGTATATGACACTGTGTGGGGCCGTGAATGATTGTATATGACACTGTGTGAGTGTGTGGGACCGTGAATGATTGTATATGACACTGTGTGTGTGTGGGACCATGCCTGATTGTATATGACACTGTGTGTGAGTGTGGGACTGTGAATGATTGTATATGGCACTGTGTGGGACTGTGAATGATTGTATATGGCACTGTGTGGGACCGTGAATGATTGTATATGACACTGTGTGTGAGTGTGGGACCCTGAATGATTGTATATGACACTGTGTGTGAGTGTGGGACCCTGAATGATTGTATATGACACTGTGTGTGACCGTGAATGATTGTATATGGCACTGTGTGGGACCCTGAATGATTGTATATGATACTGTGTGTGTGTGTGTGGGACCATGCCTGATTGTATATGACACTGTGTGTGAGTGTGGGACTGTGAATGATTGTATATGACACTGTGTGTGAGTGTGGGACCGTGAATGATTGTATATGACACTGTGTGTGAGTGTGGGACCGTGAATGATTGTATATGACACTGTGTGTGAGTGTGGGACCGTGAATGATTGTATATGACACTGTGTGTGTGACCGTGAATGATTGTATATGACACTGTGTGTGTGACCGTGAATGATTGTATATGACATTGTGTGTGAGTGTGGGACCGTGAATGATTGTATATGACACTGTGTGTGTGACCATGCCTGATTGATTTTATATCACACTATGTGTGAGTGTGGGACCGTGAATGATTGTATATAACACTGTGTGTGAGTGTGGGACAGTGAATGATTGTATATGACACTGTGTGTGTGGGACCATGCCTGATTGTATATGACACTGTGTGTGTGTGGGACTGTGAATGATTGTATATGGCACTGTGTGGACTGTGAATGATTGTATATGACACTGTGTGTGAGTGTGGGACTGTGAATGATTGTATATGGCACTGTGTGGGACCGTGAATGATTGTATATGGCACTGTGTGGGACCCTGAATGATTGTATATGACACTGTGTGTGGGACTCTGAATGATTGTATATGACACTGTGTGCGGGTGTGGGACCGTGAATGATTGTATATGACACTGTGTGTGAGTGTGGGACTGTGAATGATTGTATATGGCACAGTGTGGGACCGTGAATGATTGTATATGACACTGTGTGGGGTCGTGAATGATTGTATATGACACTGTGTGTGAGTGTGGGACCCTGAATGATTGTATATGACACTGTGTGTGAGTGTGGGACCGTGAATGATTGTATATGGCACTGTGTGGGACCCTGAATGATTGTATATGACACTGTGTGTGGGACCCTGAATGATTGCATATGACACTATGTGCGGTTGTGGGACCGTGAATTATTGTATATGACACTGTTTGGGACCCTGAATGATTGTATATGACACTGTGTGTGGGACCCTGAATGATTGTATATGACACAGTCACTGTGTGTGGGACCCTGTATGATTGTATATGACACTGTGTGTGGGACTCTGAATAATTGTATATGACACTGTGTGTGGGACCGTGAATAATTGTATATGACAGTGTATGTGAGTGTGGGACCGTGAATGATTGTATATGACACTGTGTGTGGGACTATGAATGATTGTATTTGACACAGTCACTGTGTGTGGGACCCTGAATGATTGTATATGACACTGTGTATGGGACCCTGAATGATTGTATATGACACTGTGTGTGGGACTATGAATGATTGTATTTGACACAGTCACTGTGTGTGGGACCGTGAATGATTGTATATGACACTGTGTGCGGGTGTGGGACCGTGAATGATTGTATATGACACTGTGTGCGGGTGTGGGACTGTGAATGATTGTATATGGCACTGTGTGGGACCATGAATGATTGTATATGACACTGTGTGGGGCCGTGAATGATTGTATATGACACTGTGTGTGAGTGTGGGACCCTGAATGATTGTATATGACACTGTGTGTGGGACCCTGAATGATTGTATATGACACAGTCACTGTGTGTGGGACCCTGTATGATTGTATATGACACTGTGTGTGGGACCCTGAATGATTGTATATGACACTGTGTGTGGGACTCTGAATAATTGTATATGACACTGTGTGTGGGACCCTGAATGATTGTATATGACACTGTGTGAGTGTGTGGGACCCTGAATGATTGTATATGACACTGTGTGTGAGTGTGGGACTGTGAATGATTGTATATGACACTGTGTGGGACCCTGAATGATTGTATATGACACTGTGTGTGAGTGTGGGACTGTGAATGATTGTATATGACACTGTGTGTGAGTGTGGGACCCTGAATGATTGTATATGACACTGTGTGGGACCCTGAATGATTGTATATGACACTGTGTGTGAGTGTGGGACTGTGAATGATTGTATATGACACTGTGTGGGACCCTGAATGATTGTATATGACACTGTGTGTGAGTGTGGGACCGTGAATGATTGTATATGACACTGTGTGTGAGTGTGGGACCGTGAATGATTGTATATGGCACTGTGTGAGACCGTGAATGATTGTATATGAAACTGTGTGTGTGGGACCATGCCTGATTGTATATGACACTGTGTGAGTGTGTGGGACCGTGAATGATTGTATATGACACTGTGTGTGTGTGACCATGCCTGATTGTATATGACACTGTGTGTGAGTGTGGGACTGTGAATGATTGTATATGGCACTGTGTGAGTGTGTGGGACTGTGAATGATTGTATATGACACTGTGTGGGGCCGTGAATGATTGTATATGACACTGTGTGAGTGTGTGGGACCGTGAATGATTATATATAATACTGCGTGTGTGGGACCATGCCTGATTGTATATGACACTGTGTGTGAGTGTGGGACTGTGAATGATTGTATATGACACTGTGTGTGAGTGTGAATGATTGTATATGGCACTGTGTGGGACTGTGAATGATTGTATATGGCACTGTGTGGGACCGTGAATGATTGTATATGACACTGTGTGTGAGTGTGGGACCCTGAATGATTGTATATGACACTGTGTGGGACTGTGAATGATTGTATATGGCACTGTGTGGGACCGTGAATGATTGTATATGACACTGTGTGTGAGTGTGGGACCCTGAATGATTGTATATGACACTGTGTGGGACTGTGAATGATTGTATATGGCACTGTGTGGGACCGTGAATGATTATATATGACACTGTGTGTGAGTGTGGGACCCTGAATGATTGTATATGACACTGTGTGTGACCGTGAATGATTGTATATGGCACTGTGTGGGACCCTGAATGATTGTATATGACACTGTGTGTGTGTGTGGGACCATGCCTGATTGTATATGACACTGTGTGTGAGTGTGGGACCGTGAATGATTGTATATGACACTGTGTGTGAGTGTGAGACCGTGAATGATTGTATATGACACTGTGTGTGTGACCATGCCTGATTGATTGTATATGACACTATGTGTGAGTGTGGGACAGTGAATGATTGTATATAACACTGTGTGTGAGTGTGGGACAGTGAATGATTGTATATGACACTGTGTGTGTGGGACCATGCCTGATTGTATATGACACTGTGTGTGAGTGTGGGACTGTGAATGATTGTATATGGCACTGTGTGGGACCGTGAATGATTGTATATGACACTGTGTGTGAGTGTGGGACCCTGAATGATTGTATATGACACTGTGTGTGAGTGTGGGACCGTGAATGATTGTATATGGCACTGTGTGGGACCCTGAATGATTGTATATGACACTGTGTGTGGGACTCTGAATGATTGTATATGACACTGTGTGCGGGTGTGGGACCGTGAATGATTGTATATGACACTGTGTGGGGCCTTGAATGATTGTATATGACACTGTGTGTGAGTGTGGGACCCTGAATGATTGTATATGACACTGTGTGGGGCCGTGAATGATTGTATATGACACTGTGTGTGAGTGTGGGACCGTGAATGATTGTATATGGCACTGTGTGGGACCCTGAATGATTGCATATGACACTATGTGCGGTTGTGGAACCGTGAATTATTGTATATGACACTGTTTGGGACCCTGAATGATTGTATATGACACTGTGTGTGGGACCCTGAATGATTGTATATGACACAGTCACTGTGTGTGGGACCCTGTATGATTGTATATGACACTGTGTGTGGGACCGTGAATAATTGTATATGACACTGTATGTGAGTGTGGGACCGTGAATGATTGTATATAAAACTGTGTGTGGGACTATGAATGATTGTATTTGACACAGTCACTGTGTGTGGGACCCTGAATGATTGTATATGACACTGTGTATGGGACCCTGAATGATTGTATATGACACAGTCACTGTGTGTGGGACCGTGAATGATTGTATATGGCACTGTGTGGGACCGTGAATGATTGTATATGACACTGTGTGGGGCCGTGAATGATTGTATATGACACTGTGTGTGAGTGTGGGACCGTGAATGATTGTATATGACACTGTGTGTGAGTGTGGGACCCTGAATGATTGTATATGACACTGTGTGTGGGACCCTGAATGATTGTATATGACACAGTCACTGTGTGTGGGACCCTGTATGATTGTATATGACACTGTGTGTGGGACCCTGAATGATTGTATATGACACTGTGAGTGGGACTCTGAATAATTGTATATGACACTGTGTGTGGGACCGTGAATAATTGTATATGAGAGTGTGTGTGAGTGTGGGACCGTGAATGATTGTATATTACACTGTATGTGAGTGTGGGACAGTGAATGATTGTATATGACACTGTGTGTGGGACTATGAATGATTGTATATGACACTGTGTGTGGGACCGTGAATAATTGTATATGACAGTGTGTGTGAGTGTGGGACCGTGAATGATTGTATATGACACTGTATGTGAGTGTGGGACCGTGAATGATTGTATATGACACTGTGTGTGGGA
This sequence comes from Bombina bombina, assembly GCF_027579735.1. NCBI lineage: Eukaryota > Metazoa > Chordata > Amphibia > Anura > Bombinatoridae > Bombina > Bombina bombina. The sequence continues at coordinate 1,582,394,283 of NC_069499.1, forward strand.
CTATGAATGATTGTATTTGACACAGTCACTGTGTGTGGGACCCTGAATGATTGTATATGACACTGTGTATGGGACCCTGAATGATTGTATATGACACAGTCACTGTGTGTGGGACCGTGAATGATTGTATATGACACTGTGTGCGGGTGTGGGACCGTGAATGATTGTATATGACACTGTGTGCGGGTGTGGGACTGTGAATGATTGTATATGGCACTGTGTGGGACCATGAATGATTGTATATGACACTGTGTGGGGCCGTGAATGATTGTATATGACACTGTGTGTGAGTGTGGGACCCTGAATGATTGTATATGACACTGTGTGTGGGACCCTGTATGATTGTATATGACACTGTGTGTGGGACCCTGAATGATTGTATATGACACTGTGTGTGGGACTCTGAATAATTGTATATGACACTGTGTGTGGGACCCTGAATGATTGTATATGACACTGTGTGAGTGTGTGGGACCCTGAATGATTGTATATGACACTGTGTGTGAGTGTGGGACTGTGAATGATTGTATATGACACTGTGTGTGAGTGTGGGACCCTGAATGATTGTATATGACACTGTGTGGGACCCTGAATGATTGTATATGACACTGTGTGTGAGTGTGGGACTGTGAATGATTGTATATGACACTGTGTGGGACCCTGAATGATTGTATATGACACTGTGTGTGAGTGTGGGACCGTGAATGATTGTATATGACACTGTGTGTGAGTGTGGGACCGTGAATGATTGTATATGGCACTGTGTGAGACCGTGAATGATTGTATATGAAACTGTGTGTGTGGGACCATGCCTGATTGTATATGACACTGTGTGAGTGTGTGGGACCGTGAATGATTGTATATGACACTGTGTGTGTGTGACCATGCCTGATTGTATATGACACTGTGTGTGAGTGTGGGACTGTGAATGATTGTATATGGCACTGTGTGAGTGTGTGGGACTGTGAATGATTGTATATGACACTGTGTGGGGCCGTGAATGATTGTATATGACACTGTGTGAGTGTGTGGGACCGTGAATGATTATATATAATACTGCGTGTGTGGGACCATGCCTGATTGTATATGACACTGTGTGTGAGTGTGGGACTGTGAATGATTGTATATGACACTGTGTGTGAGTGTGAATGATTGTATATGGCACTGTGTGGGACTGTGAATGATTGTATATGGCACTGTGTGGGACCGTGAATGATTGTATATGACACTGTGTGTGAGTGTGGGACCCTGAATGATTGTATATGACACTGTGTGGGACTGTGAATGATTGTATATGGCACTGTGTGGGACCGTGAATGATTGTATATGACACTGTGTGTGAGTGTGGGACCCTGAATGATTGTATATGACACTGTGTGGGACTGTGAATGATTGTATATGGCACTGTGTGGGACCGTGAATGATTGTATATGACACTGTGTGTGAGTGTGGGACCCTGAATGATTGTATATGACACTGTGTGTGACCGTGAATGATTGTATATGGCACTGTGTGGGACCCTGAATGATTGTATATGACACTGTGTGTGTGTGTGGGACCATGCCTGATTGTATATGACACTGTGTGTGAGTGTGGGACTGTGAATGATTGTATATTACACTGTGTGTGAGTGTGGGACCGTGAATGATTGTATATGACACTGTGTGTGAGTGTGGGACCGTGAATGATTGTATATGACACTGTGTGTGAGTGTGAGACCGTGAATGATTGTATATGACACTGTGTGTGTGACCATGCCTGATTGATTGTATATGACACTATGTGTGAGTGTGGGACAGTGAATGATTGTATATAACACTGTGTGTGAGTGTGGGACAGTGAATGATTGTATATGACACTGTGTGTGTGGGACCATGCCTGATTGTATATGACACTGTGTGTGAGTGTGGGACTGTGAATGATTGTATATGGCACTGTGTGGGACCGTGAATGATTGTATATGACACTGTGTGTGAGTGTGGGACCCTGAATGATTGTATATGACACTGTGTGTGAGTGTGGGACCGTGAATGATTGTATATGGCACTGTGTGGGACCCTGAATGATTGTATATGACACTGTGTGTGGGACTCTGAATGTTTGTATATGACACTGTGTGCGGGTGTGGGACCGTGAATGATTGTATATGACACTGTGTGGGGCCTTGAATGATTGTATATGACAGTGTGTGTGAGTGTGGGACCCTGAATGATTGTATATGACACTGTGTGTGAGTGTGGGACTCTGAATGATTGTATATGACACTGTGTGTGTGTGTGTGGGACCCTGAATGATTGTATATGACACTGTGAGTGTGGGACCCTGAATGATTGTATATGACACTGTGTGGGACCCTGAATGATTGTATATGACACTGTGTGGGGCCGTGAATGATTGTATATGACACTGTGTGTGAGTGTGGGACCCTTAATGATTGTATATGACACTGTGTGTGAGTGTGGGACCGTGAATGATTGTATATGGCACTGTGTGGGACCCTGAATGATTGCATATGACACTATGTGCGGTTGTGGAACCGTGAATTATTGTATATGACACTGTTTGGGACCCTGAATGATTGTATATGACACTGTGTGTGGGACCCTGAATGATTGTATATGACACAGTCACTGTGTGTGGGACCCTGTATGATTGTATATGACACTGTGTGTGGGACCGTGAATGATTGTATATGACACTGTATGTGAGTGTGGGACCGTGAATGATTGTATATGACACTGTGTGTGGGACTATGAATGATTGTATTTGACACAGTCACTGTGTGTGGGACCCTGAATGATTGTATATGACACTGTGTATGGGACCCTGAATGATTGTATATGACACAGTCACTGTGTGTGGGACCGTGAATGATTGTATATGGCACTGTGTGGGGCCGTGAATGATTGTATATGACACTGTGTGTGAGTGTGGGACCGGGAATGATTGTATATGACACTGTGTGTGAGTGTGGGACCCTGAATGATTGTATATGACACTGTGTGTGGGACCCTGAATGATTGTATATGACACAGTCACTGTGTGTGGGACCCTGTATGATTGTATATGACACTGTGTGTGGGACCCTGAATGATTGTATATGACACTGTGAGTGGGACTCTGAATAATTGTATATGACACTGTGTGTGGGACCGTGAATAATTGTATATGAGAGTGTGTGTGAGTGTGGGACCGTGAATGATTGTATATTACACTGTATGTGAGTGTGGGACCGTGAATGATTGTATATGACACTGTGTGTGGGACTATGAATGATTGTATTTGACACTGTGTGTGGGACCGTGAATAATTGTATATGAGAGTGTGTGTGAGTGTGGGACCGTGAATGATTGTATATAACACTGTATGTGAGTGTGGGACTCTGAATAATTGTATATGACACTGTGTGTGGGACCCTGAATGATTGTATATGACACTGTGTGCGGGTGTGGGACCGTGAATGATTGTATATGACACTGTGTGTGAGTGTGGGACTGTGAATGATTGTATATGGCACTGTGTGGGACCGTGAATGATTGTATATGACACTGTTTATGAGTGTGGGACCGTGAATGATTGTATATGGCACTGTGTGGGACCCTGAATGATTGTATATGACACTGTGTGTGGGACCCTGAATGATTGTATATGACACTATGTGCGGTTGTGGGACCGTGAATGATTGTATATGACACTGTGTGGGACTGTGAATGATTGTATATGACACTGTGTGGGACTGTGAATGATTGTATATGACACTGTGTGTGGGACCCTGAATGATTGTATATGACACAGTCACTGTGTGTGGGACCCTGAATGATTGTATATGACACTGTGTGTGGGACTCTGAATAATTGTATATGACAGTGTGTGTGAGTGTTGGACCGTGAATGATTGTATATGACACTGTATGTGAGTGTGGGACTGTGAATGATTGTATATGACACTGTGTGTGTGTGTGGGACCCTGAATGATTGTATATGACACTGTGTGTGAGTGTGGGACTCTGAATGATTGTATATGACACTGTGTGTGTGTGTGTGGGACCCTGAATGATTGTATATGACACTGTGTGTGTGGGACCCTGAATGATTGTATATGACACTGTGTGTGAGTGTGGGACCCTGAATGATTGTATATGACACTGTGTGTGTGTGTGGGACCCTGAATGATTGTATATGACACTGTGTGTGAGTGTGGGACCCTGAATGATTGTATATAACACCGTGTGTGAGTGTGGGACCGTGAATGATTATATATGACACTGTGTGGGACCCTGAATGATTGTATATGACACTGTGTGTGAGTGTGGGACTGTGAATGATTGTATATGACACTGTGTGTGAGTGTGGGACCCTGAATGATTGTATATGACACTGTGTGGGACCCTGAATGATTGTATATGACACTGTGTGTGAGTGTGGGACTGTGAATGATTGTATATGACACTGTGTGTGAGTTTGGGACCCTGAATGATTGTATATGACACTGTGTGTGAGTGTGGGACTGTGATTGATTGTATATGACACTGTGTGTGAGTTTGGGACCCTGAATGATTGTATATGACACTGTGTGTGAGTGTGGGACCGTGAATGATTGTATATGACACTGTGTGTGAGTGTGGGACTGTGATTGATTGTATATGACACTGTGTGTGAGTTTGGGACCCTGAATGATTGTATATGACACTGTGTGTGAGTGTGGGACCGTGAATGATTGTATATGGCACTGTGTGAGACCGTGAATGATTGTATATGATACTGTGTGTGAGTGTGGGACCCTGAATGATTGTATATGACACTGTGTGGGACCATGCCTGATTGTATATGACACTGTGTGAGTGTGTGGGACCGTGAATGATTGTATATGACACTGTGTGTGTGTGACCATGCCTGATTGTATATGACACTGTGTGTGAGTGTGGGACTGTGAATGATTGTATATGGCACTGTGTGGGACTGTGAATGATTGTATATGGCACTGTGTGGGACCGTGAATGATTGTATATGACACTGTGTGTGAGTGTGGGACCCTGAATGATTGTATATGACACTGTGTGAGTGTGTGGGACTGTGAATGATTGTATATGACACTGTGTGAGTGTGTGGGACCGTGAATGATTGTATATGACACTGTGTGTGTGTGTGGGACCATGCCTGATTGTATATGACACTGTGTGTGAGTGTGGGACTGTGAATGATTGTATATGGCACTGTGTGGGACTGTGAATGATTGTATATGGCACTGTGTGGGACCGTGAATGATTGTATATGACACTGTGTGTGGGACCCTGAATGATTGTATATGACACTGTGTGTGAGTGTGGGACCCTGAATGATTGTATATGGCACTGTGTGGGACCCTGAATGATTGTATATGACACTGTGTGTGTGTGTGGGACCATGCCTGATTGTATATGACACTGTGTGTGAGTGTGGGACTGTGAATGATTGTATATGACACTGTGTGTGAGTGTGGGACCGTGAATGATTGTATATAACACCGTGTGTGAGTGTGGGACCGTGAATGATTGTATATGACACTGTGTGTGAGTGTGGGACCGTGAATGATTGTATATGACACTGTGTGTGAGTGTGGGACCGTGAATGATTGTATATGACACTGTGTGTGTGACCGTGAATGATTGTATATGACACTGTGTGTGTGACCGTGAATGATTGTATATGACACTGTGTGTGAGTGTGGGACCGTGAATGATTGTATATGACACTGTGTGTGAGTGTGGGACCGTGAATGATTGTATATGACACTGTGTGTGGGACTCTGAATGATTGTATATGACACTGTGTGTGAGTTTGGGACCGTGAATGATTGTATATGACACTGTGTGTGTGGGACCATGCCTGATTGTATATGACACTGTGTGTGAGTGTGGGACTGTGAATGATTGTATATGGCACTGTGTGGACTGTGAATGATTGTATATGACACTGTGTGTGGGACTCTGAATAATTGTATATGACGCTGTGTGTGGGACCGTGAATAATTGTATATGAGAGTGTGTGTGAGTGTGGGACCGTGAATGATTGTATATTACACTTTATGTGAGTGTGGGACCCTGAATGATTGTATATGACACTGTGTGTGGGACTATGAATGATTGTATATGACACTGTGTGTGGAACTCTGAATAATTGTATATGACACTGTGTGTGGGACTATGAATGATTGTATTTGACACTGTGTGTGGGACTCTGAATAATTGTATATGACACTGTGTGTGGAACTCTGAATGATTGTATATGACACTGTGTGCGGGTGTGGGACCGTGAATGATTGTATATGACACTGTGTGAGTGTGGGACTGTGAATGATTGTATATGGCACTGTGTGGGACCGTGAAGGATTGTATATGACACTGTGTGTGAGTGTGGGACCGTGAATGATTGTATATGACACTGTGTGTGGGACCCTGAATGATTGTATATGACACTGTGTGTGGGACCCTGAATGATTGTATATGACACTGTGTGTGGGACCCTGAATGATTGTATATGACACAGTCACTGTGTGTGGGACCCTGTATGATTGTATATGACACTGTGTGTGGGACCCTGAATGATTGTATATGACACTGTGTGTGGGACCCTGAATGATTGTATATGACACTGTGTGTGGGACCCTGAATGATTGTATATGACACTGTGTGTGGGACCCTGAATGATTGTATATGACACTGTGTGTGGGACCCTGAATGATTGTATATGACACTGTGTGTGGGACCCTGAATGATTGTATATGACACAGTCACTGTGTGTGGGACCCTGTATGATTGTATATGACACTGTGTGTGGGACCCTGAATGATTGTATATGACACTGTGTGTGGGACTCTGAATAATTGTATATGACACTGTGTGTGGGACCGTGAATAATTGTATATGACAGTGTGTGTGAGTGTGGGACCGTGAATGATTGTATATGACACTGTATGTGAGTGTGGGACTGTGAATGATTGTATATGACACTGTGTTTGGGACTATGAATGATTGTATATGACACTGTGTGTGGGACCCTGAATGATTGTATATGACACTGTGTGTGGGACCGTGAATGATTGTATATGACACTGTGTGTGGGACCCTGAATGATTGTATATGACACTGTGTGTGGGACCGTGAATGATTGTATATGGCACTGTGTGGGACCCTGAATGATTGCATATGACACTATGTGCGGTTGTGGAACCGTGAATTTTTGTATATGACACTGTTTGGGACCCTGAATGATTGTATATGACACTGTGTGTGGGACCCTGAATGATTGTATATGACACAGTCACTGTGTGTGGGACCCTGTATGATTGTATATGACACTGTGTGTGGGACCGTGAATAATTGTATATGACACTGTATGTGAGTGTGGGACCGTGAATGATTGTATATGACACTGTGTGGGACTATGAATGATTGTATTTGACACAGTCACTGTGTGTGGGACCCTGAATGATTGTATATGACACTGTGTATGGGACCCTGAATGATTGTATATGACACAGTCACTGTGTGTGGGACCGTGAATGATTGTATATGGCACTGTGTGGGACCGTGAATGATTGTATATGACACTGTGTGGGGCCGTGAATGATTGTATATGACACTGTGTGTGAGTGTGGGACCGTGAATGATTGTATATGACACTGTGTGTGAGTGTGGGACCCTGAATGATTGTATATGACACTGTGTGTGGGACCCTGAATGATTGTATATGACACAGTCACTGTGTGTGGGACCCTGTATGATTGTATATGACACTGTGTGTGGGACCCTGAATGATTGTATATGACACTGTGAGTGGGACTCTGAATAATTGTATATGACACTGTGTGTGGGACCGTGAATAATTGTATATGAGAGTGTGTGTGAGTGTGGGACCGTGAATGATTGTATATTACACTGTATGTGAGTGTGGGACCGTGAATGATTGTATATGACACTGTGTGCGGGTGTGGGACCGTGAATGATTGTATATGACACTGTGTGTGAGTGTGGGACTGTGAATGATTGTATATGACACTGTGTGTGAGTGTGGGACCCTGAATGATTGTATATGACACTGTGTGGGACCCTGAATGATTGTATATGACACTGTGTGTGAGTGTGGGACTGTGAATGATTGTATATGACACTGTGTGTGAGTTTGGGACCCTGAATGATTGTATATGACACTGTGTGTGAGTGTGGGACTGTGATTGATTGTATATGACACTGTGTGTGAGTTTGGGACCCTGAATGATTGTATATGACACTGTGTGTGAGTGTGGGACCGTGAATGATTGTATATGGCACTGTGTGAGACCGTGAATGATTGTATATGATACTGTGTGTGAGTGTGGGACCCTGAATGATTGTATATGACACTGTGTGGGACCATGCCTGATTGTATATGACACTGTGTGAGTGTGTGGGACCGTGAATGATTGTATATGACACTGTGTGAGTGTGTGGGAACGTGAATGATTGTATATGACACTGTGTGTGAGTGTGGGACTGTGAATGATTGTATATGGCACTGTGTGGGACTGTGAATGATTGTATATGGCACTGTGTGGGACCGTGAATGATTGTATATGACACTGTGTGTGGGACCCTGAATGATTGTATATGACACTGTGTGTGAGTGTGGGACCCTGAATGATTGTATATGGCACTGTGTGGGACCCTGAATGATTGTATATGACACTGTGTGTGTGTGTGGGACCATGCCTGATTGTATATGACACTGTGTGTGAGTGTGGGACTGTGAATGATTGTATATGACACTGTGTGGGACCATGCCTGATTGTATATGACACTGTGTGAGTGTGTGGGACCGTGAATGATTGTATATGACACTGTGTGTGTGTGACCATGCCTGATTGTATATGACACTGTGTGTGAGTGTGGGACTGTGAATGATTGTATATGGCACTGTGTGGGACTGTGAATGATTGTATATGGCACTGTGTGGGACCGTCAATGATTGTATATGACACTGTGTGTGAGTGTGGGACCCTGAATGATTGTATATGACACTGTGTGAGTTTGTGGGACTGTGAATGATTGTATATGACACTGTGTGAGTGTGTGGGACCGTGAATGATTGTATATGACACTGTGTGTGTGTGTGGGACCATGCCTGATTGTATATGACACTGTGTGTGAGTGTGGGACTGTGAATGATTGTATATGGCACTGTGTGGGACTGTGAATGATTGTATATGGCACTGTGTGGGACCGTGAATGATTGTATATGACACTGTGTGTGGGACCCTGAATGATTGTATATGGCACTGTGTGGGACCCTGAATGATTGTATATGACACTGTGTGTGTGTGTGGGACCATGCCTGATTGTATATGACACTGTGTGTGAGTGTGGGACTGTGAATGATTGTATATGACACTGTGTGTGAGTGTGGGACCGTGAATGATTGTATATGACACTGTGTGTGAGTGTGGGACCGTGAATGATTGTATATGACACTGTGTGTGAGTGTGAGACCGTGAATGATTGTATATGACACTGTGTGTGTGACCATGCCTGATTGATTGTATATGACACTATGTGTGAGTGTGGGACAGTGAATGATTGTATATGACACTGTGTGTGAGTGTGGGACAGTGAATGATTGTATATGACACTGTGTGTGAGTGTGGACCAGTGCCTGATTGTATATGACACTGTGTGTGAGTGTGGGACGTGAATGATTGTATATGACACTGTGTGTGTGTGGACCCGTGAATGATTGTATATGACACTGTGTGGGACCGTGAATGATTGTATATGACACTGTGTGTGAGTGTGGGACCCGTGAATGATTGTATATGACACTGTGTGTGAGTGTGGGACCCGTGAATGATTGTATATGACACTGTGTGTGAGTGTGGGACCCGTGAATGATTGTATATGACACTGTGTGTGAGTGTGGACCGTGAATGATTGTATATGACACTGTGTGTGTGACCTGTGAATGATTGTATATGACACTGTGTGTGTGGGACCATGCCTGATTGTATATGACACTGTGTGTGAGTGTGGGACTGTGAATGATTGTATATGGCACTGTGTGGACTGTGAATGATTGTATATGACACTGTGTGTGGGACTCTGAATAATTGTATATGACGCTGTGTGTGGGACCGTGAATAATTGTATATGAGAGTGTGTGTGAGTGTGGGACCGTGAATGATTGTATATTACACTTTATGTGAGTGTGGGACCCTGAATGATTGTATATGACACTGTGTGTGGGACTATGAATGATTGTATTTGACACTGTGTGTGGGACTCTGAATAATTGTATATGACACTGTGTGTGGAACTCTGAATGATTGTATATGACACTGTGTGCGGGTGTGGGACCGTGAATGATTGTATATGACACTGTGTGAGTGTGGGACTGTGAATGATTGTATATGGCACTGTGTGGGACCGTGAAGGATTGTATATGACACTGTGTGTGAGTGTGGGACCGTGAATGATTGTATATGACACTGTGTGTGGGACCCTGAATGATTGTATATGACACTGTGTGTGGGACCCTGAATGATTGTATATGACACTGTGTGTGGGACCCTGAATGATTGTATATGACACAGTCACTGTGTGTGGGACCCTGTATGATTGTATATGACACTGTGTGTGGGACCCTGAATGATTGTATATGACACTGTGTGTGGGACCCTGAATGATTGTATATGACACTGTGTGTGGGACCCTGAATGATTGTATATGACACAGTCACTGTGTGTGGGACCCTGTATGATTGTATATGACACTGTGTGTGGGACCCTGAATGATTGTATATGACACTGTGTGTGGGACTCTGAATAATTGTATATGACACTGTGTGTGGGACCGTGAATAATTGTATATGACAGTGTGTGTGAGTGTGGGACCGTGAATGATTGTATATGACACTGTATGTGAGTGTGGGACTGTGAATGATTGTATATGACACTGTGTTTGGGACTATGAATGATTGTATATGACACTGTGTGTGGGACCCTGAATGATTGTATATGACACTGTGTGTGGGACCGTGAATGATTGTATATGACACTGTGTGTGGGACCCTGAATGATTGTATATGACACTGTGTGTGGGACCGTGAATGATTGTATATGACACTGTGTATGGGACCCTGAATGATTGTATATGACACTGTGTATGGGACCCTGAATGATTGTAAATGACACTGTGTGTGGGACTGTGAATGATTGTATATGACACTGTGTGTGGGACCCTGAATGATTGTATATGACACAGTCACTGTGCGTGGGACCGTGAATGATTGTATATGACACTGTGTGTGGGACCGTGAATTATTGTATATGACACTATGTGTGGGACCCTGAATGATTGTAAATGACATTGTGTGGGACCCTGAATGATTGTATATGACACTGTGTGTGAGTGTGGGACCGTGAATGATTGTATATAACACCGTGTGTGAGTGTGGGACCGTGAATGATTGTATATGACACTGTGTGTGAGTGTGGGACCGTGAATGATTGTATATGACACTGTGTGTGAGTGTGGGACCGTGAATGATTGTATATGACACTGTGTGTGTGACCGTGAATGATTGTATATGACACTGTGTGTGTGACCGTGAATGATTGTATATGACACTGTGTGTGAGTGTGGGACCGTGAATGATTGTATATGACACTGTGTGTGTGACCATGCGTGAATGATTGTATATGACACTGTGTGTGAGTTTGGGACCGTGAATGATTGTATATGACACTGTGTGTGTGGGACCATGCCTGATTGTATATGACACTGTGTGTGAGTGTGGGACTGTGAATGATTGTATATGGCACTGTGTGGACTGTGAATGATTGTATATGACACTGTGTGTGGGACTCTGAATAATTGTATATGACGCTGTGTGTGGGACCGTGAATAATTGTATATGAGAGTGTGTGTGAGTGTGGGACCGTGAATGATTGTATATTACACTTTATGTGAGTGTGGGACCCTGAATGATTGTATATGACACTGTGTGTGGGACTATGAATGATTGTATTTGACACTGTGTGTGGGACTCTGAATAATTGTATATGACACTGTGTGTGGAACTCTGAATGATTGTATATGACACTGTGTGCGGGTGTGGGACCGTGAATGATTGTATATGACACTGTGTGAGTGTGGGACTGTGAATGATTGTATATGGCACTGTGTGGGACCGTGAAGGATTGTATATGACACTGTGTGTGAGTGTGGGACCGTGAATGATTGTATATGACACTGTGTGTGGGACCCTGAATGATTGTATATGACACTGTGTGTGGGACCCTGAATGATTGTATATGACACTGTGTGTGGGACCCTGAATGATTGTATATGACACAGTCACTGTGTGTGGGACCCTGTATGATTGTATATGACACTGTGTGTGGGACCCTGAATGATTGTATATGACACTGTGTGTGGGACCCTGAATGATTGTATATGACACTGTGTGTGGGACCCTGAATGATTGTATATGACACTGTGTGTGGGACCCTGAATGATTGTATATGACACAGTCACTGTGTGTGGGACCCTGTATGATTGTATATGACACTGTGTGTGGGACCCTGAATGATTGTATATGACACTGTGTGTGGGACTCTGAATAATTGTATATGACACTGTGTGTGGGACCGTGAATAATTGTATATGACACTGTGTGTGAGTGTGGGACCGTGAATGATTGTATATGACACTGTATGTGAGTGTGGGACTGTGAATGATTGTATATGACACTGTGTTTGGGACTATGAATGATTGTATATGACACTGTGTGTGGGACCCTGAATGATTGTATATGACACTGTGTGTGGGACCCTGAATGATTGTATATGACACTGTGTGTGAGTGTGGGACCCTGAATGATTGTATATGGCACTGTGTGGGACCGTGAATGATTGTATATGACACTGTGTATGGGACCCTGAATGATTGTATATGACACTGTGTATGGGACCCTGAATGATTGTAAATGACACTGTGTGTGGGACTGTGAATGATTGTATATGACACAGTCACTGTGCGTGGGACCGTGAATGATTGTATATGACACTGTGTGTGGGACCGTGAATTATTGTATATGACACTATGTGTGGGACCCTGAATGATTGTAAATGACATTGTGTGGGACCCTGAATGATTGTATATGACACTGTGTGTGGGACTCTGAATAATTGTATATGACACTGTGTGTGGGACCGTGAATAATTGTATATGACAGTGTGTGTGAGTGTTGGACCGTGAATGATTGTATATGACACTGTATGTGAGTGTGGGACTGTGAATGATTGTATATGACACTGTGTGTGGGTGTGGGACCCTGCATGATTGTATATGACACTGTGTGTGGGACCCTGAATAATTGTATATGACACTGTGTGTGAGTGTGGGACCCTTAATGATTGTATATGACACTGGGTGTGGGACCCTGAATGATTGTATATGACACTGTGTGTGAGGGTGGGACCCTGAATGATTGTATATGACACTGTGTGTGAGGGTGGGACCCTGAATGATTGTATCTAACACTGTGTGAGTGTTGGACTCTGAATAATGATGTGCAACTATTATGTCATACACAATATTACATACACTGTCTCACACTGTCACTGACACATAATATTACTTACACTGTCACTCACACACAATATTACTTACACTGTCACAGTATGTGCTATAATATTGTGTGTGAGTGACAGTGTGTGCCATTGTAAGTAATATTGTGTGTGAGTGACCGTGTGTGCCATTGTAAGTAATATTGTGTGTGAGTGACAGTGTGTTGTGCCATTGTATGTGATATTGTGTGTGAGTGACAGTGTGTGACAGTGTGTGCCATTGTATGTGATATTGTGTGTGATTGACAGTGTGTGCCATTGTAAGTAATATTGTGTGTGAGTGACCGTGTGTGCCATTGTAAGTAATATTGTGTGTGAGTGACAGTGTGTGCCATTGTAAGTAATATTGTGTGTGAGTGACAGTGTGTGCCATTGTAAGTGATATTGTGTGTGAGTGACAGTGTGTGCCATTGTATGTGATATTGTGTGTGAGTGACAGTGTGTGCCATTGTATGTGATATTGTGCGTGAGTGACAGTGTGTGCCATTGTATGTGATATTGTGTGTGAGTGACAGTGTGTGCCATTGTATGTGATATTGTGTGTGAGTGACAGTGTGTGCCATTGTATGTGATATTGTGTGTGAGTGACAGTGTGTGCCATTGTATGTGATATTGTGTGTGAGTGACAGTGTGTGCCATTGTATGTGATATTGTGTGTGAGTGACAGTGTGTGCCATTGTATGTGATATTGTGTGTGAGTGACAGTGTGTGCCATTGTATGTGATATTGTGTGTGAGTGACAGTGTGTGCCATTGTAAGTGATATTGTGTGTGAGTGACAGTGTGTGCCATTGTAAGTAATATTGTGTGTGAGTGACAGTGTGTGCCATTGTAAGTGATATTGTGTGTGAGTGACAGTGTGTGCTATTGTAAGTAATATTGTGTGTGAGTGACAGTGTGTGCCATTGTATGTTGGTAGAAAAATGGCACCTCCATGGGGCGCCTCCTGACCCAGCATTGGTTTTGTCACAAGGTGACCTAATAGGGCCCAGGCTCAACCTACATTGTGCCTGGCCCCTCTTAGTGCCCCTCCCCACAAAACAGGGCTCACATTTTGCTTTACAAATATGGTGGTAGGATCTGAAGATTGCTGTCACAGTGTAGCCGTAGAGAATACCCTGGCACCATATTTGCTCAGTAAAGAAACTGCATTTCTTGTGGCACTTACCAAGGTGAAGGATGACTCCTTTGTAGCTCCTGGCTCACCTTCTGCTGATTTCAGGCCCTGGGACCCAGGTCATTTCCCCCCCCTGCTCTATGATCTAACACAGAAGTGTGTACACTCATTCTATATCTAGACCAGGGGAGCAAGATCATTTAATCCCTGTGTAGAGTAAACTGAGAGACAGACACAATATTGTTATTCAGAGATTACTAATATTTTTCTGAAGTACTGTCAGTTACCTGCTTGAGAGCTCCATTGCTGAACTTTACCTACGTGTTTAAAGGGAAAATGTTATGCAAAAGCTTTTTAATTTAATATGAAACCAACAGGAACTGCACTACTGGGTACAATTAAGTCCTGGGACTCAACTGCTCATTGTCTGACAGGGTAAAACTCTTTATTCATAACCGGAAGAGCCATTTTCCAATAAAATAAAATAAATTATGTGTGTGTATGTATATATGTGTGTATGTGTGTGTATGTATATATGTGTGTGTGTGTGTGTTATATATAGTTCAAAAAAGAGAGTGCACTCACCGGGTCTTTTTTTGCAAATTTGCAAAAAAAGACCCGGTGAGTGCACTCTCTTCTTTGAACTGTATGCATCTTTCTGTTACACCCTGGGCACCAACATTCATATATGTTGCGGGTAAAGTAAGACATTGGGTAATCCTAGCATTACCTGGGTAGCAAGCAGCTGTGGGTAAAGCCCTCAGAGTGCATTGAGTCACTGCATCAAACATATACGATTCACTGTAATTCACACATCGTCACTATGTTTTTGCCTCGGCCTGGGGGGTTCAAGGTGGGCGAAGCCCCCCTTGTAAACCTGATTCCCCAAGGTTCACTTGGGGTGGATGCCAGAGTATCGGTGGGGTGCCTTCCTTGAACCCCTCAGGCAGAGGCAAAAAAAAAGTGTAGATGGGGAATTATATTACATCGGGCTTTACCCACAGCCGCTTGGCTAATATCAGGTTTATGGATTTCTGACTTTGCCCGTAACATACATGTGTTATATATCTTTCTGATGGGACAGAAACTGTTTGAGTATCACGTCCCTTAATCACTAGGGTCAGTAGTGTAAGAATGATATGCGTTGGTTATTGAATAAAAAAAAACATGCAATTTATGCGTTAGACATCCCTTTACCCACAGTATTCTCATGGGATGTCATGGGCTGTAAGATCTTAGTATAACCAAAATATGGCCAGATTGTGGCCGTAGCATGCAGTCCAAAGCCATCTGACACTGTGTCCTACCTCTAGGGATATTATTATATGGGTTGCGGTGTGTTTGGGTATAATTTATTATTAAAGCTGCATAATACTGTCAGTGAGGCTGAGCGTTACAAAAACTGAGGACAGTGCCATAGAGTGGCGATATGATATTAATCTTTTTGGTGAGCTACATTACGCTCATAACATTTATTTAAACAAGTCCTGGTGAGGTGTTCATCTTGTAACAACATAAAAACCTTTCTGTTCCGTTTGGTTCTCCCTGTACTTGATCCCTGTTACAAAGCAATGAACTGTCCTCCACACGGGTATAGGGCAGAAATCTGTCAAATCTGATACAGGGTGCACACAGAATTTTACTCCGTCACTGGGGTTTGGTGGTGACGTGTTTATGGCATACTGAGAAATATTATGTGAGATCTTTTCCTTTATGAGAGGAGCCTGTAACGGGGGCTGTGCTGATTTGTAAAATGTTATCTCTAAAGTATATGTGCAAGTATTGGAGATATTCCTGTTAATAGTCATAATGTTTTTATCTTAATGAATTACGCACTTGCTATGTTTGTACACTATGACTTTCAGACCATACCGAACGAGCTGATAACATAGTTGATGTTTATGTTTACAGCTCGCCGTACACAGGAGCGTTGGTGACTGGATGGCGAGTGATATGGCGGCGCCAGATGTGGTATGAATCCATGTGTTTACAAACCATGTTATTTTAGCAATTTGTTTTTGCATTAAAGTTGATCTGAATCCTTCTTATCATAGCATGGAGAGAAATCGGCTTATTTTACTTCACATAAAGAATTTTAGGAAACTTCCCTTAATGAGATCCACATTTCCCAAGCTAATAATTGGTATAAAACACTGACTGCATCTTACAGAATCTCGCCAGACAAGGGAGCTTTAGAGAATCAGGCCCCTAGTTATCTCACACCACAAGCTTGTCTTTACTGTGTTTTAAACAGACATGAAACACCAATTGTCTCACGATTCAGATTGAACATACAATTTTAAACAGCTTTCCAATTTACTTCTATTATCAATTTTGCTTAATTCTCTTGGTATCCTTTATTGAAGGTGAAGCAATGCGTTACCGAGGACTAGCTGAACACGTCAGTAAACCAATGACAAGAGGCATATTTGTGCAGCCACCAATCAGCAGCTAGCTCCCAGCTCCTGGGCCCTACCTAGGTGTCCTTTTCAACAATGGCTACCAAGAGAACAAAGCAAAGTAGATAATAGAAGTAAAGTTGTTTATAATTGTATGTTGTATCTGAATCATGGAAGGAGATTTTTGGGTTTAATGTCCCTTTGAGAATTGGGCGGTAATTGGCAATGTCTGCTCATAGCTTGAAAAGTCAGTAATTATTTCCTTACCTCCTGATTGGCTAAATAGTTTTAAAAGCACTTTGTTGGGTGAAGGGATAACAGCTATGGACCAGCATCTCACAAACATATAGCTGCTTAAATCCCCAGTACAGGATCTGATTGGCTGCGCTGGGCAGAATTCAGGATGTGGGAATGCTGTATTTCTTGATGATGTGTTTTTTTATTTAGTTTATTGAGGTCATACAACTTAAAAAACATAAACGAGCTTGCAGGACATTTATAGACATAAGTATAAATCTACACAATGGTATGGTTCTCAGATAGAGTCCATAATTCACAACCAGCATACAGAAGAAACAAACACATGTGATTGAAAACAAACATCCTGTATATTTAACTTCTGACCTCTTTTGTATTTATGACATATTAGTTCCCAGACCAATAAATGGTCGCTCCTGGACCATGAATATAAGAAATATGGAAACTTGGGAATAGTTATATCCAGATCAATTGTCATAGAAAATAATTAAAGATGGGGATATCAATGGCCGCTATATTACAACAAGTATATCAGAAATAATAGGGAGAAGTACTATAGAATCTACGTTCCTTTGTTTACTCAGGGAGGGCAGAGCCAAAATTCTAACAACTATGAATAAATATAGGCAGGGATATATAGTCTGGTGTTTATCTGTCACACTATAAATATAGGCAGGGATATATAGTCTGGTGTTTATCTGTCACACTATAAATATAGGCAGGGATATATAGTCTGGTGTTTATCTGTCACACTATAAATATAGGCAGGGATATATAGTCTGGTGTTTATCTGTCACACTATAAATATAGGCAGGGATATATAGTCTGGTGTTTATCTGTCACACTATAAATATAGGCAGGGATATATAGTCTGGTGTTTATCTGTCACACTATAAATATAGGCAGGGATATATAGTCTGGTGTTTATCTGTCACACTATAAATATAGGCAGGGATATATAGTCTGGTGTTTATCTGTCACACTATAAATATAGGCAGGGATATATAGTCTGGTATTTATCTGTCACACTATAAATATAGGCAGGGATATATAGTCTGGTGTTTATCTGTCACACTATAAATATAGGCAGGGATATATAGTCTGGTGTTTATCTGTCACACTATAAATATAGGCAGGGATATATAGTCTGGTGTTTATCTGTCACACTATAAATATAGGCAGGGATATATAGTCTGGTGTTTATCTGTCACACTATAAATATAGGCAGGGATATATAGTCTGGTGTTTATCTGTCACAGTATAAATATAGGCAGGGATATATAGTCTGGTGTTTATCTGTCACACTATAAATATAGGCAGGGATATATAGTCTGGTGTTTATCTGTCACAGTATAAATATAGGCAGGGATATATAGTCTGGTGTTTATCTGTCACACTATAAATATAGGCAAGGATATATAGTCTGGTGTTTATCTGTCACACTATAAATATAGGCAGGGATATATAGTCTGGTGTTTATCTGTCACACTATAAATATAGGCAGGGATATATAGTCTGGTGTTTATCTGTCACAGTATAAATATAGGCAGGGATATATAGTCCTGGTGTTTATCTGTCACAGTATAAATATAGGCAGGGATATATAGTCTGGTGTTTATCTGTCACACTATAAATATAGGCAGGGATATATAGTCTGGTGTTTATCTGTCACACTATAAATATAGGCAGGGATATATAGTCTGGTGTTTATCTGTCACACTATAAATATAGGCAGGGATATATAGTCTGGTGTTTATCTGTCACACTATAAATATAGGCAGGGATATATAGTCTGGTGTTTATCTGTCACACTATAAATATAGGCAGGGATATATAGTCTGGTGTTTATCTGTCACCACTATAAATATAGGCAGGGATATATAGTCTGGTGTTTATCTGTCACACTATAAATATAGGCAGGGATATATAGTCTGGTGTTTATCTGTCACACTATAAATATAGGCAGGGATATATAGTCTGGTGTTTATCTGTCACACTATAAATATAGGCAGGGATATATAATCTGGTGTTTATCTGTCACACTATAAATATAGGCAGGGATATATAGTCTGGTGTTTATCTGTCACAGTATAAATATAGGCAGGGATATATAGTCTGGTGTTTATCTGTCACACTATAAATATAGGCAGGGATATATAGTCTGGTGTTTATCTGTCACACTATAAATATAGGCAGGGATATATAGTCTGGTGTTTATCTGTCACAGTATAAATATAGGCAGGGATATATAGTCTGGTGTTTATCTGTCACAGTATAAATATAGGCAGGGATATATAGTCTGGTGTTTATCTGTCACACTATAAATATAGGCAGGGATATATAGTCTGGTGTTTATCTGTCACACTATAAATATAGGCAGGGATATATAGTCTGGTGTTTATCTGTCACAGTATAAATATAGGCAGGGATATATAGTCTGGTGTTTATCTGTCACAGTATAAATATAGGCAGGGATATATAGTCTGGTGTTTATCTGTCACAGTATAAATATAGGCAGGGATATATAGTCTGGTGTTTATCTGTCACACTATAAATATAGGCAGGGATATATAGTCTGGTGTTTATCTGTCACACTATAAATATAGGCAGGGATATATAGTCTGGTGTTTATCTGTCACACTATAATATAGGCAGGGATATATAGTCTGGTGTTTATCTGTCACACTATAAATATAGGCAGGGATATATAGTCTGGTGTTTATCTGTCACACTATAAATATAGGCAGGGATATATAGTCTGGTGTTTATCTGTCACAGTATAAATATAGGCAGGGATATATAGTCTGGTGTTTATCTGTCACACTATAAATATAGGCAGGGATATATAGTCTGGTGTTTATCTGTCACACTATAAATATAGGCAGGGATATATAGTCTGGTGTTTATCTGTCACACTATAAATATAGGCAGGGATATATAGTCTGGTGTTTATCTGTCACAGTATAAATATAGGCAGGGATATATAGTCTGGTGTTTATCTGTCACACTATAAATATAGGCAGGGATATATAGTCTGGTGTTTATCTGTCACACTATAAATATAGGCAGGGATATATAGTCTGGTGTTTATCTGTCACACTATAAATATAGGCAGGGATATATAGTCTGGTGTTTATCTGTCACACTATAAATATAGGCAGGGATATATAGTCTGGTGTTTATCTGTCACACTATAAATATAGGCAGGGATATATAGTCTGGTGTTTATCTGTCACAGTATAAATATAGGCAGGGATATATAGTCTGGTGTTTATCTGTCACACTATAAATATAGGCAGGGATATATAGTCTGGTGTTTATCTGTCACACTATAAATATAGGCAGGGATATATAGTCTGGTGTTTATCTGTCACACTATAAATATAGGCAGGGATATATAGTCTGGTGTTTATCTGTCACACTATAAATATAGGCAGGGATATATAGTCTGGTGTTTATCTGTCACACTATAAATATAGGCAGGGATATATAGTCTGGTGTTTATCTGTCACAGTATAAATATAGGCAGGGATATATAGTCTGGTGTTTATCTGTCACACTATAAATATAGGCAGGGATATATAGTCTGGTGTTTATCTGTCACACTATAAATATAGGCAGGGATATATAGTCTGGTGTTTATCTGTCACAGTATAAATATAGGCAGGGATATATAGTCTGGTGTTTATCTGTCACACTATAAATATAGGCAGGGATATATAGTCTGGTGTTTATCTGTCACACTATAAATATAGGCAGGGATATATAGTCTGGTGTTTATCTGTCACACTATAAATATAGGCAGGGATATATAGTCTGGTGTTTATCTGTCACACTATAAATATAGGCAGGGATATATAGTCTGGTGTTTATCTGTCACAGTATAAATATAGGCAGGGATAAATAGTCTGGTGTTTATCTGTCACAGTATAAATATAGGCAGGGATATATAGTCTGGTGTTTATCTGTCACACTATAAATATAGGCAGGGATATATAGTCTGGTGTTTATTCTGTCACACTATAAATATAGGCAGGGATATATAGTCTGGTGTTTATCTGTCACACTATAAATATAGGCAGGGATATATAGTCTGGTGTTTATCTGTCACACGTATAAATATAGGCAGGGATATATAGTCTGGTGTTTATCTGTCACACTATAAATATAGGCAGGGATATATAGTCTGGTGTTTATCTGTCACACTATAAATATAGGCAGGGATATATAGTCTGGTGTTTATCTGTCACACTATAAATATAGGCAGGGATATATAGTCTGGTGTTTATCTGTCACAGTATAAATATAGGCAGGGATATATAGTCTGGTGTTTATCTGTCACAGTATAAATATAGGCAGGGATATATAGTCTGGTGTTTATCTGTCACAGTATAAATATAGGCAGGGATATATAGTCTGGTGTTATCTGTCACAGTATAAATATAGGCAGGGATAATATAGTCTGGTGTTTATCTGTCACAGTATAAATATAGGCAGGGATATATAGTCTGGTGTTTATCTGTCACACTATAAATATAGGCAGGGATATATAGTCTGGTGTTTATCTGTCACACTATAAATATAGGCAGGGATATATAGTCTGGTGTTTATCTGTCACAGTATAATATAGGCAGGGATATATAGTCTGGTGTTTATCTGTCACAGTATAAATATAGGCAGGGATATATAGTCTGGTGTTTATCTGTCACAGTATAAATATAGGCAGGGATATATAGTCTGGTGTTTTATCTGTCACAGTATAAATATAGGCAGGGATATATAGTCTGGTGTTTATCTGTCACAGTATAAATATAGGCAGGGATATATAGTCTGGTGTTTATCTGTCACACTATAAATATAGGCAGGGATATATAGTCTGGTGTTTATCTGTCACACTATAAATATAGGCAGGGATATATAGTCTGGTGTTTATCTGTCACACTATAAATATAGGCAGGGATATATAGTCTGGTGTTTATCTGTCACACTATAAATATAGGCAGGGATATATAGTCTGGTGTTTATCTGTCACACTATAAATATAGGCAGGGATATATAGTCTGGTGTTTATCTGTCACAGTATAAATATAGGCAGGGATATATAGTCTGGTGTTTATCTGTCACACTATAAATATAGGCAGGGATATATAGTCTGGTGTTTATCTGTCACAGTATAAATATAGGCAGGATATATAGTCTGGTGTTTATCTGTCACACTATAAATATAGGCAGGGATATATAGTCTGGTGTTTATCTGTCACAGTATAAATAGTCTAGTGCCAACTATCCTATACTGAATCGTATTAAAGATTCAGACCTAGTAGGATATAAGTTGCAGCTAAATTATAACCTGAACATCAAACTTACATTCTCCACCAGGAATACTTCTACTAATCTATTAGTTCCAGGGTCATAATGTGTAAACTCTGTTAATAACAATAACCACTAAAATATACAAAATATAAACAGTGTGGGATATATAAAACAAACCACGAAAGAAGCAGTAGTATTAGCACTGTCCATATAGATATATTGATACAGGAGTGCCTATCCTATCCCGGCCTTGTATCAATTCAAGCCAGATATCATCTGTGTTAAACTGTCCTGTTCCAAAACAATAAAGAGAGAGCCAGTAGGTGCCTTGATAAGGATTGCCTCTTTCACCCGGCTGTAGTGCAGCTCCTCTAGTCGGGTATTATGATTGCGGATCATTTTCCGTGCGCGGACATCAGCATTTACCAGCTGCAGGGAGTCTCCTGATCCATTATCCGCCTTCACAGGGGACACTATTAGGTTGGGCAAGTCCGCCAACGTGGTAAGGCCAATCTCGGTCATCCCATCTACCTATTGCCTTTGTCTGCTTCACTAGCGAGTACACACCCCACTCCCGTAAGTCGTCTGCATCTCCTGTAGAAGGTGCCACTAGAATTGCCCAGGGAGCAGTCGGTTTCTTGTCGCGTAGCGGGTATGTTTCACTCTTCCGTGTCGTTATCTTCCCGAGGCCTGTATAGAGATGGCCGAGAGCTTTTACCATTTCACATTGAAAGTCCAGCAGGATGGTGGGTATTTTTGTATCAATATCTCCCATGATATCAGCTGCTGATCCACTATCATGTAGCTGCTTTGCCCACTGTTTCAATAGAAATGCAGATGTGGCAACCTATGCCTTTGAAGCTGCAGTAAACGTCCACGTGGCCAGTCTATAGGACATATGTCAGGAGGTATTCACATCACAGCTTCGAAAAGTCTTTTAATAATAATATTGGATGCTAAATCTTATGAGCAGCGTGTGAAAATTCCCAAATATTACTATATTCTATATACAAGCCTCCAAAAATACAAAATCTTAGCAGGAGCTCCTGCCATGCACATCCTGTTGCTTCAGTAGCTGGCTCCGCCCCCATCTCTTGATGTTTTACCATATATAACATTGTGAGCTGGAGATGTGACACTGCTGGTTGTCTGTGTTATCTGTTCCACCTTAATAAAATGTTATAGTGCAATAACAGGGTAAATGTGATGACTGATGGTGAGACATCCAAAGGAATCTATGTACTGCCAGGGAGAGGTGAGACATCCAAAGGAATCTATGTACTGCCAGGGAGAGGTGAGACATCCAAAGGAATCTATGTACTGCCAGGGAGAGGTGAGACATCCAAAGGAATCTATGTACTGCCAGGGAGAGGTGAGGCAGCTAAAGGAATCTATGTGCTGCCAGGGAGAGGTGAGGCAGCTAAAGGAATTTATGTACTGCAAGGGAGAGGTGAGGCAGCTAAAGGAATCTATGTGCTGCCAGGGAGAGGTGAGGCAGCTAAAGGAATCTATGTACTGCCAGGGAGAGGTGAGGCAGCTAAAGGAATCTATGTACTGCCAGGGAGAGGTGAGGCAGCTAAAGGAATCTATGTGCTGCCAGGGAGAGGTGAGGCAGCTAAAGGAATCTATGTGCTGCCAGGGAGAGGTGAGGCAGCTAAAGGAATCTATGTACTGCAAGGGAGAGGTGAGGCAGCTAAAGGAATCTATGTGCTGCCAGGGGAGAGGTGAGGCAGCTAAAGGAATCTATGTACTGCCAGGGAGAGGTGAGGCAGCTAAAGGAATCTATGTACTGCCAGGGAGAGGTGAGGCAGCTAAAGGAATCTATATATTGCCAGGGAGAGGTTAGGCAGCTAAAGGAATCTATATACTGCCAGGGAGAGGTGAGGCAGCCAAAGTATTCGAACAGCCTTTTATGAAGGATGGTGCATATAATAATAATATAATAATATATACTAAGGCTATACGCCGAAACATGTTAGACGCTTACCTGCTGTTTTAATCCTGTTGGAATAAGGTTTTGTTTTAAAGGGACATTCCAGTCAAAATTTAAATGCACATAGATTCATTACATCATTGAATAGAAACAGATTTGCACTATACCTGTATTGGCAAAAATGCTTCTAGTAAAAGTTATCACTGTTTTAGTGTTAGCATTTTTCTCTGCACGTGCATGTGAAGCATAGCTAGATATTGTCACTGCACCTTTATATTAAATACTGCAGCTGCTCAAACCATCAGTGGGGCTTGTATCATGTCAGCAATTAACAAATTGAGTCATTACCAGACGGTACAAGCACCTTAGGCTCTCTGAGCAAGTGCTGTGTGTAAAATGCTGGTGCACGGTGCATACTTAAATACACATTTGAAACAGCTACAGCGTTTATTAGAAGCATTTTTGCTAATGCATGTATATTACAAAATTACTTCTGTTCAATACCAAAATGCACCCATGTGGTTTTCCAATTTTGGCTGGAATATCCCTTTAAGCTACATTGAGAGAGTGCCAGTACCTTTGTTGTTGTCACTATATATATATTTATGTGTGTGTGTAATCACCCTAGACATATACAAAACAAGGAAGGGGACTGTAATCTCAGACTGAACTGGGTACACATATCCTATGACCCTGCAACATGCTCAGCCCTGGGTGCTCAATAGCACTCTCAGGAAGCTGTGTTGTCCCCAGAGTCCTAGGCAGTTAACCCCAGACAAGTCTGGATGCAAGGCCCATAGGGAAAATGACACTATAAATTAATACAACACACAGAGAGTCCAGCACTTGCTCCCAGTTTGATTGAGAGCTTGCATTTGTATGGCTGTATTAGGGACCCAGGTTTTGGAAGAGACCTTGACGTGGTACCTGGGCTTGTCCCCATTTGGCCAGATGCGGTAACTAACTCTTCCAGTTTTGCTTTTTAATCTTAGCTGAGAGTTTGGAAGTGAGTGCTGGACTTTCTCTGCGTGTTGTATTAATTTATTTTGTGATTTTCCCTATGGGCCTGATTAGGCTACTTTCGGCTGAAAACAGAAAGTAGCCTAATCAGGTATATACAATGCTTTTACCCTGTAGAACGTTAAGTACAGTAAGAGTTAATGGTAAGCATGATGATGCCGATTACATGTGAATACAGCTGATACGGGAGAGCCGATTGCAGCAGGATTGTTTTTAAAGTATCGTTTGTGACTGTTTACTAAGGCGGGTGTAGCCTTAGGTCAGTCCTGCTGTTGACGGTTACGGCTCCGATATATAGTTGTTTACAGTGTAATATAATGCACTTGATATGTAGATCTAGTAGGTCTCTTATGGGACAGTGCTAGCTCTGAACTTAGTGATATTGTCAGTAATATTGTTTTTATGTTTAATACACGCCTGTCACTTAGTTTTTTTTTGTTTACTAGTGGTTGCTAGGATACGTGTGCAACGTGATGATGTGCGCTCCGTGCTGAGCAACACCTGCACTGGGTGATTGAGGTGAGAGGGTATTTAAGGATCTGTTTCATGTTAGGTCTGGTTGTCTGTTTGAAAACGGGGGTAAACACCCCGAAACGTTATGGTAAAGGAATAAATAATTCCCTATGTTAAAACCGGTGAGTGCATTCCTCTCTTTAAATATACTGGACTTTTTTCTGACGTGCACCCCGGTATTATTTGGACACCGTAAGTGCTAGGCTATACTACAGAAGATATATATATATATATATATATAAAAAACTTTCTTACACACATTATATATATATATATATATATATATATATATATATATATATATATATATACAGGTGGCCCTCGTTTTACAACGGTTTCAATTTACACGTTTCAGAATAACAACCTTTTTTTTCCAATCATGTGACTGCTATTGAAAAGCATTGAGAAGCAGTGCATTATTAAAATAGCCAGTAGGTGGAGCTGTCCGCTTGTGTTGCAGCAAAGCCAAGCAAGCTGAAATTAATCAGTTTAACCAGACCTGAGCTATCGAGCAGATTTCAAAGGAACAAGGTCTTCCTGTCTATAAATCAGTCCAAATTGGAATGAATAGTAAGAACTGTTTGCAGAGAAATGCAAGTGAAGTTTGTGTTGTGTGATTATTTTATTAGGTTTATAATGCTGTTTAGCATTTAACGTCTTCATTTCAAAGCTTTAAAAATAATGTATTAGGTGTTACTTATGAGAGGGGCCTGGAACCTATTTCCCTCACTTCCCATTGACTTACATTATAAACTGGGTTTCAATTTACAACGGTTTCGATTTACAACCATTCCTTCTGGAACCTAACCCCGGTGTAAACTGAGGGTTTCCTGTGTGTTTGGTATATATATTATATAATATATATATATGCATGTATATGTATAATATATATATATATACTATATATATATCAAATGTATATATGTATTGGATGTGTGTGTATGTGCATATAGGGTCTAGGTTTGTATATAGGTATGTGTATAAAGATGAGTGTGTATGTATATAGGTACTTGTATGTGTATATAGGGGTGTGTGTGTGTTTATGTATATAGATGTGTGTGTGTATAGGGGTTTATGTGGGTGTGTGTATGTATCTATGTCTGTATGTGTGTGGGGGTGGTGTGTGTGCACATGTAGTGTGTGGTGTGTGTGTGTGGCACATGTATGTGTTGTGTGGGTGATATAGGTGTATGTGCATGTATGTGGGTGTGTATAGGTGTGTCTGTATGTGTGTGGGTGTGTATAGGTGTGTGTGTGTGCACATGT
This sequence comes from Bombina bombina, assembly GCF_027579735.1. Lineage (NCBI taxonomy): Eukaryota > Metazoa > Chordata > Amphibia > Anura > Bombinatoridae > Bombina > Bombina bombina. The sequence continues at coordinate 1,582,421,739 of NC_069499.1, forward strand.
ATGTATGTGTGTGGGTGTATGTACTGTATGTGTGGGTGTGTATAGGTGTGTGTGTATGTGTGTGCATGTGTGTGGGTGTATAGGTGTGTGTGTGTGTATGTATGGATTACTAGAAAGGTGAAAAGAGCGCTTAAAAAAGATTTGCCACACAGAGAGAACAGAGTAATATAATCCCCAAGGTAATATTAAAAGATTTTTAGAAAGAGAATCTTTATGCGCTAAAAGTAAGAATCTTACTAAAGCTGAATCATAGGTGGGCGGTTATCTTAATTGAGGTATACGGATAAAAAATTATATGGTTTATTCATAAAAAATGGGGAAATTTTCTTTTTTTAAAAACATACAGATAAATCATGTAAATATAATAGTGTATTTTAGGTTAGTAAATGTAGTGAGTTAGTATTTGCCTTTAGTGGTAGAAATCACATGCAATATTACATCCATATATCAAAGGTCTATTTTGATAAACTACTATAAGGGTTAAAAAAGCACGCATTTAAATTAGAATAAAAAGCAAGTGGTTAGTGGTTGCAAAACCCAAGCAGTTTTAAACATAAACAGATCAAGCGTAACAGACATAATTAGCATCGGTAAATGTCACGGAAAACCAAAATCATTAAACAAACAACGGCAAAGTTCAGCAAATAGTAGTGCAAGACCGAAATAATCTCTTTTAGGGGGAATCCCTTTTTTCTCGTATGAGTTGCCCACAGGTATCCAGCATATCCAAAATTGTATATAGGGACAGTCAAAGTTCTTTCGACAGGGGGAGTTGGCACCCTGACAAGTGATCCGCATTGAGACCTGACGCTAAAGATCCTCATACAGAAAGCTGTTAACAGAGATCATAAACTGTACGTTCAGATAGACATCTGTAAATACAAAATTATCCGTATACTTCTGTGAAAGTTTTTTTCTCTATCTGCAGAGTTCTGGTTTCACCTTGTGAAACTAAGGTGCTAACTCCCTGTCGGAAAAAAACTTTGACTGTCCCTATATACAATTTTGGATATGCTGGATACCTGTGGGCAACTCATACGAGAAAAAGGGATTCCCCCTAAAAGAGATTATTTCGGTCTTGCACTACTTATTTGCTGAACTTTGCCGTTGTTTGTTTTAATGATTTTGGTTTTCCGTGACATTTACCGATGCTAATGAGGTCTGTTTACGCTTGATCTGTTTATGTTTAAAACTGCTTGGGTTTTGCAACACAAACCCACTTGCTGTATTGTTCTAATTTAAACTGCGTGCTTTTTTAACCCTTATAGTAGTTTATCAAAATAGACCTTTGAATATATGAATATATAGATGTAATATTGCATGCGATTTCTACAGCTAAAGGCAAATACTAACTCACTACATTTACTAACCTAAATACACTTTTATATTTACAAGTTGTTGTGTTTTTTTTTCTTTTTCTTTCAAAAGCTTTATTAAGGTTTATTAAAGTGTACAAACTTGATGGTAGACACCGATCCTTTCTCATAAGTTATAACATAAAGTAGTAAATTCAAGTCTACATCATTAACTGGTGCAAATCATCCCCCAAACCCTCCTCAGCTCCGTTCTCTCATGTTACTGGTATTCATTTGCTGTCCGTATCTGTAGAAGGTTAGTCCGGCCTCTTGGGCAGTAGGTGATTGATCATGGTTCCGGAGCGGGCAGGTGGTAGGTAGGGTAAGTAGTGTGCTGAACATACAGTTTGATGGAATAATAATAATTAGCTTGTGCAGAGCAAGTCGGGCCGCCGGTCCATGCCGGGACACAACGATCACTGGTGCAAAACTTTTCCGAGTCCATACAATCAGTTCTATATAAACATAAAAACGAAATAATACAGTATTAACAAGAGGGGAAGTTGTGGTATGTGGGTGCTTCTACTATCTGTAACCCCAGTGGTCATGGAGTAGGTTATGTGTGGCAGTGCATCTGTCCACTGGCGGATGTCCCCTGAGTGAATCCCTGTAAAGGAGTCCATTTTCCTGGTGGTAGCGATGATGTGGATATGCCAGGGAATTGTGACTGTCATATATCTTTGCTTGCATTCCATCCTCATTGTCATGTACTCATGTTTCTCTATTTTACCCATCCTGAGAAAGTGATCTCTCTCCAATATGAGGCAAACTCTCTACCTGTGTTTTCCAGGATGAGATGTCTAGTACCTCTGGCATTTCCATTTTCGAGGTATCATCATCTTAGCACTATTGATCATAACATAGAGAAGCGATAGCTTTATGTCATCTCTGGTATTTGGAAGAGTATTGAATAGCAACAGCCCTGGCTCATTTGATATGTTTGTTTCTAAGGTTTTGTTAACCCCTTAATGACCACAGCACTTTTCCATTTTTTGTCCGTTTGGGACCCAAGGCTATTTTTACATTTCTGCTGGTGTTTGTGTTTAGCTGTAATTTTCCTCTTACTCATTTACTGTACCCACACATATTATATACCGTTTTTCTCGGCCATTAAATGGACTTCTAAAAATCCATTATTTTCATCATATCTTATAATTTACTATAAAAAAAAATTATAAAATATGAGGAAAAAATGGAAATAAACACACTTTTTCTACTTTGACCCCCAAAATCTGTTACACATCTAACCAACCACCAAAAAACAACCATGCTAAATATGTTTCTCTAAATTTTGTCCTGAATTTAGAAATACCCAATGTTTACAGGTTTCTATTGCTTTTTTTGTAAGTTATCGGGCCAAAATACAAGTAGCACCTTTGCTATTTCCAAATCCATTATTTTTCAAAATTAGCGCTAGTTACATTAGAACACTAATATCTATCATGGAATCTCTGATTAACCCTTTACATGTATATATTTTTTTTAGTAGACATCCCAAAGTATTGATCTAGGGCCCATTTTGATATATTGTCATGCCACTATTTCACCGCCAAATGCGATTAAATACAAAAAATTGTTCACTTTTTCACTAATTTTTTCACAATCTTTTGTTTCTCACTGAAATTATTTACAAACAACTTGTGCATTTATGGCTTAAATTATTGTAAATTATTCTCTGGGGATCCCCTTTGTTCAGAAATAGCAGACATATATGGCTTTGGCATTGCTTTTGGTAATTAGAAGGCTGCTAAATGCCACTGCGCACTACACGTGTAATTATGCCCAGCAGTGAAGGGGTTAATTAGAGAGCATGTAGGGAGCTTTTAGGGCTAATTTTAGCTTTAGTGTAGTGTAGTAGACAACCCAAAGTATTGATCTAGGCCAATTTTGGTATATTTCATGCCACCATTTCACCGTCAAATGCGATCAAATTAAAAAAAACCCGTAAAATTTTTCAACAATTTTAGGTTTCTCACTGAAATCATTTACAAACAGCTTGTGCAATTATGGCACAAATGGTTGTAAATGCTTCTCTGGATCCCCTTTATTCAGAAATAGCAGACATATATGGCTTTGGCGTTGCTTTGTGGTAATAAGAAGGCCGCCAAATGCCGCTGCGCATCACACTTGTATTATGGCTAGCAGTGAAGGGGTTAATTATGTAGCTTGTAGGGAGCTTGCAGGGTTAATTTTAGCTTTAGTGTAGAGCTCAGCCTCCCACCTAAAACATCAGACCCCCTGATCCCCTCCCAATCAGCTCTCTTCCTCCCCCACACCCCACAATTATCCCCGCATCTTAAGTACTGGCAGAAACTCTGCCAGTACTAAAATAAAAGCTATATTTTTTGGCATATTTACATATGCTGCTGTGTAGGATCCCCCCTTAGCCCCTAACCTCACTGATCCCCCAAGCAGCTTTCTAACCCTCCCCCTCTGCCTTAATGGGCGCCATCTTGGGTACTGGCAGCTGTCTGCCAGTACCCAGTTTAGTAAAAAAAAGTATGATTTTTGGTTTTTTTTTTTTTTTGCCCTTTTCTGTAGTGTAGTTTCCCCCCCCCCAAGACCAACCCCCCACCCCTTCAGGAACCCTTAGATTTTATTATTTTTTTTTTTTTTTTATTTTTTTTTTACTTTTCTTAACCTTTTTTTTCTGCAGTGTAGCGGTTCCCTCCCGCTCCCACCCCGTGCACGCGCCCGTCTGCCGCCCCCCGTGCACGCACGCGCGCTCCCGTGCGCGCCCCCATATGTCCCGTACCCGATCCCGCCCCCCTCCACTCCACCCGGCACATCGATGGCCGCTCACCCGCCTCCCAGACATTGCTCCCACCCACCAACGATACCGGCCACCGATGTCCGGTGCAGAGAGGGCCACAGAGTGGCTCTCTCTGCATCGGATGGCCAAGGGGGGTTATTGCAGGATGCCTCGATATCGAGGCATCACTGCAATAACCGGAAAGCAGCTGGAAGCGAGCAGGATCGCTTCCAGCTGCTTTCCAGACCAAGGACGTACCCTGCACGTCCTCGGTCATTAACTGCATTTTTTTGAGGACGTGTGGCGTACGTCCTTGGTCATTAAGGGTTAATGTGTGTGACTACATCCCTCCAGAGTGTGCCCAGTCTTTCACACCCCCACCATATGTGGAGCATATCCGCTGTCTGTCCGCACCCCTCCAGCAGTGACTATTGGCATGCTTATATCTTTTTGAGGCGTACCGGTGTACCAGCGAGCCAGGAATTTGTAATTAATTTCTTGAATTTTAGCAGATACTGAATCCTTTTTATGGTTTTGGAATATCTTGAACCAATCTTTTGGGGTGATATTGAGGCCTAGCTCTGTGACCCATTTGTAGCAGTATGTTGGGAGGGGATCTGCTGTGTTGTCTGTGAGGATCTTGTATAATGCTGATATAGTGTGTTGGGGGTATTGGGGTAGTGCACAAAAGGTCTCAAGGGTTGTCAACTGGCGTGTCATATTGTGTTTATGCTTATATATTTACATGTTTTATCTGTATGTTTAAAAAAAAAACATATTTTTTATCCGTATACCTCAATTAAGATAACCGCCCACCTGTGTGTGTGTGTGTGTATAGGTGTGTGTGTATGCATGTGTGTGGGTGTGTGTGTGGGTGGGTGTGTATGTATGTCTATAGGTGTGGGTGTGTATGTATGTGTGTGGGTGTGTATAGGTATGTATGTATGTGGGTGTGTGTGTGGCGGGTGTGTATGTATGTCTATAGGTGTGGGTGTGTATGTATGTGTGTGGTGTGTATAGGTGTGTGTGTATGTTATGTATGTGTGGGTGGGTGGGTGTGTATGTGTGTATGTATGTCTATATGTGTGTGGGTGTGTATGTGGGTCTGTGAGTAGGTGTGTATGTATGACAGTATATGTGTGGGTGTGTATGTGTGTGGGTGTGTATAGGTGTGTGTATGTATGTATGTATGTGTGTGGGTGTGGGTGGGTGTGGGTGTGTATGTATGTCTATAGGGTGGGTGTATGTATGTTATGTGTGTATGTGTATATAGGTGTGTGTGGTGTGTAGGTGGTGTGTGTATGCATGTGGGTGTACACATAAGCTGCAGAAGACTTGTTAGCCCCCCAAATAGAGAGGAATAGTCATGTGGCATAATGTTTCTCGAGTACAGTCCCAGCTATGAGAGGAGAGGTCTCACGGTGTTTGTTTGTTCTAGGTTAGGTGACTCTTTCTATGGCTGTATTTGTACATATTGTGGCAGACACTAGTGAGTGGCCCAAATATGCTACACCTTAAATAGACACTATATGATAGCACAGGTTACCCAGCTCTGCTGATTCTTTTTCATAAGCGGAACCTGTTGGTGCTTTACAAATAACTGATAATAATAATTTCGCTGGTTTGCGTATGTTTGGATAAATACTGAATAATCATTTTCTTTGTTTTGTATACTAATAAAAATGTTTTTAGATGGTGACTATGAGCTTTCTTCCCACTGCGCACCCCCCCACCAAGATTTAAGTGTGTGATAAACACCAGTGTAAGTGCTGTCTGAGGATGTGTTTGGGGTCAAGTGTGATTATCGAGGGGTCAGGCTGGAAGCTGCAGCTGTGATTGCAGAGAGATTTATAGGAAGTCAGTATGACATCAGTATTGTGTGTAGCATCTGTAATCCGGGGTCGGCACAGGGACGGTGACTCACTTCACTGAAAGGGCTCAAATTCAATGGTGCCGGGTTCCCTAGACTTATGCCCCATAAACTGTGCATGTGATGTATGTACATGAACCAATTACCCCAGTGCACTCAGATTATAGATAGGCAAAGTGTGGGCCCAACCTGGCTGGGGGTTGGGGTTGGGGCTAGGGCTGATCTGGATGGGGCAAGTCTGATGTTGGTGATGTGTGTGAGGGGCATATGAATCTGCTGAAGGTGAGGGCGGAGCACATGGGTCTTATGTGGTTAAGGGGGACACGGTCTGATGTGGGTGAGGGGGCACATGGATCTTATGTAATAAGGGGGCACAAGTCTGATGTGGGTGGGGGGCACATGGGTCTGATGTGGGTGAGGGGGACACGAGTGATGTGGGTGAGGGGGACACAAGTCTGATGTGGGTGAGGGGGGCACATGGGTCTGATGTGGGTGAGGGGGACACGAGTGATGTGGGTGAGGGGGACACGAGTCTGATGTGGGTGAGGGGGACACGAGTGATGTGGGTGAGGGGGGCACGAGTCTGATGTGGTGAGAGGGCACATGGGTCTGATGTGGGTGAGAGGGGCACATGGGTCTGATGTGGGTGAGGGGGCACATGGGTCTGATGTGGGTGAGGGGGGCACATGGGTCTGATGTGGGTGAGGGGGACACGAGTGATGTGGGTGAGGGGGACACAAGTCTAATGTGGGTGAGGGGCACGAGTCTGATGTGGGTGAGGGAGCACATGGGTCTGATGTGGGTGAGGGGGCACATGGGTCTGATGTGGGTGAGGGGGCACATGGGTCTGATGTGTGTGAGGGGGCACGAGTCTGATGTGGGTGAGGGGGCGCATGGGTCTGATGTGGGTGAGGGGGGCACATGGATTGGATGTGGATAAGGGGGCACATGTGTCTGTGGGTGAGGGGGGCACATGGATTGGATGTGGATGAGGGGCACATGGGTCTGAGTGGGTGAGGAGGGGCACGAGTTGTGGGTGAGGGGGGCACATGGGTCTGATTTGGGTGAGGGGGGCACGAGTCTGATGTGGGTGAGGGGGCACATGGGTCTTATGTGGTAAGGGGGCACAAGTCTGTGGGGGTGAGGGGGCACATGGGTCTGATGTGGGTGAGGGGGAGCAGGTGGGTTTGATGTTGTAAGTGGGCACCATTGATATACATGTGACACGCATGAGATATACATGACACACATGATATGCACGTACCATACATCTGAATCTCATTCTTGGGAAGTCACGTTCGCCAGTACTGGAATCTTTACTACTACTGTTGCATCCTGTGGTGTAAAGAGCTTTTTGTTAACCATTTGCTGTGCTGATCTTATGTGGTTTATAGAACTACATGGCTCTGGGTATCTGAGTGAGATACTGAAAACAACTGTCTGATGACGGCTTTTACTTCTATTCAAATCCTTGCCCCTAAAACACAGCACGGTGCGCACACGCAGCTCTGACTAATTCTTGTCTTATTTAGCGGCTGCTTTGAATTTCACACTCATTTATTTCATTTTGCAATTTACTGCAAGGCCAGATAATACCTATGTTATATCTTTGTTCTTGAAACATGAATAACCCATTAATTTAAATAATTACTGAGTGGTGCTTTGTGTTGCTACGGAATATAGGATGAGGCAGCTGTGTGAAGTTGGCATCATTTAATTAAATCTTAAATGCAAATATATCATTCATTTGTGCTGTGATTTGTGCTAATTTGTGCCCAAAAATGAAAGGGTGTGCCAGTTTGCTTTCATAGATATTGCACTTTATATTTTAGATCATGTGACCTTGATCTCCTCCCTCTTTTCACCACATGTAGATAAATCGTAAAAACAAAATGACATTAAAATATACCATTTGTTTGTGGTGCGTTTGTTCTAATTTATGTCAAAAAAAAATTATTGTGTGGTTTCATTTCTAAAATATTACACATTATTTTAAGCCATGTGACTCCTTCTCCACTCACTATGGCACCCCCTATAACGTTTGTGTTTGGTTTGAGAGATATTGTTCATTATAGTCTAAGTGACCTCAATCAATGTATTAAATCCATAAATAAAAAATATATGATTTGTTTTCGCTATGTTTGTGCCAGTTTTTTTTTTTTTTTAGATATTACACTTGATATTTTAGCCCATGTGATGTTAATCTACGCCCACTATGGGACCCAACGTAATTAAATTATGAATACTGAGGTCGCATGGGCTAAATTCTAATGAGTAATATCTCTGAAACCAAACAAGCAGAAACGTTCATTTTTGCAGCACAAATTAGCACGAACAAAGCAGCATGGGTATTTTTGCATTCACTATTTAAGTACATGAGGTGTAAAGTGGGCTAAGATTGAGGTTGCGTAGCCTAATTGATAAACTGCCATATATCCAAAACCAAACCGATACAAGCGTTATTTTTGCAGCACAAATGAATGGTGTATTTGCATTCACAATTTAATCACATAAGGTGCCAAGTAGGTGGAGATTGAGGTCACGGGGAATATAATGTGCAATATGTCCAAAACCAAACTGGCACACATGTTCGTATTTATTTGTGGAAAATCAGCACAAATGGAATAGTGTACTTATAGTCGTGATTTAATTACATGGGGTGCAAAGAGGGTGGAGACTGGAGATTGAGGTCACATGTGCTGAAATATATTTTGGAATATATTAGAAACCCAACCGGCACAAACTAATGGTAATTTTCTTTTTTTTTCTACTGTTTAATTTTGTGTGGTGCAAATGGTTGGAGATTAGGTCACTTGGAATATAATGTGCAATATCTCACGGCACAAACGAATAGTATATATGTATTCTCAATTTAACTTCACAAGGTGCAAAGTGGGCAGAGATTTAGGTTGCATTTTTAAATTATAAAGTGAAATACTCTAAAAAGCAAACCACACAAATCGGCACACATGCAGCACAAACTAATTATATATTTGTATTCACTACTTGTGGAGCAAAGTGGGCAAAGGTCTAAAATATAATGTGTAATATCTCTGAAAAAACAGGCACAAATGTTTATTTTTACGGCACAAATTTGTAGCACAAACAAATTATATAGTTATGATTTAATTACATGGGTGCCAACTTCACACAGCTTGTTCAGGTATGTTTGCTACAGGCACTGATCACTCTATATAATTTGATATCTCCTCCAGAATATCACTGTATTTAACTTTATATGTCTCTATTTATATTCATGAGTGAGAAACTGCATCTTATTAAATATGTATTTTTATGTTGCATATTATAATATTCATAAGTAAAACTGAATCTTATTAATATGACTATTAAATATGTTTGTGCATTTTATATTCATAAGGTAAACCTGCATTCTTATAAATACGTACTTTATATGTTGTGCATTTTATATTCATAAGTAAAACTGCATCTTATTAAATATGTACTTTATATGTTGTGTATTTTATATTCATAAGTAAAGCTGCATCTTATTAAATACAGTACTTTATATGTTGTGCATTTTATATTCATAAGGTAAAACTGCATCTTATTAAATACTATTTATATGTTGTGCATTTTATATTCATAAGTAAAACTGCATCTTATTAAATACGTACTTTATATGTTGTGTATTTTATATTCATAAGTAAAGCTGCATCTTATTAAATACGTACTTTATATGTTGTGCATTTTATATTCATAAGTAAAACTGCATCTTATTAATCATACGTACTTTATATGTTGTGCATTTTACTATCATAGTAAAACTGCATCTTATTAAATACGTACTTTATATGTTGTGCATTTTATATTCATAAGTAAAACTGCATCTTATTAAATATGCTACTTTATATGTTGTGTATTTTATATTCATAAGTAAAGCTGCTTCTTATTAAATACGTACTTTATATGTTGTGCATTTTATATTCATAAGTTAAAACTGGATCTTATTAAATACTTTATATGTTGTGCATTTTATATTCATAAGTAAATCTGCATCTTATTAATACGTACTTTATATGTTGTGCATTTTATATTCTAAGTAAAGCTGCAATCTTATTAAATACGTACTTTTATATGTTGTGCATTTTATATTCATAAGTAAAGCTGCATCTTATTAAATACGTACTTTATATGTTGTGCATTTTATATTCATAAGTAAAGCTGCATCTTATTAAAAACGTACTTTATATGTTGTGCATTTTATATTCATAAGTAAAGCTGCATCTTATTAAATACGTACTTTATATGTTGTGCATTTTATATTCATAAGTAAAACTGCATCTTATTAAATACGTACTTTATATGTTGTGTATTTTATATTCATAAGTAAAGCTGCATCTTATTAAATACGTACTTTATATGTTGTGTATTTTATATTCATAAGTAAAGCTGCATCTTATTAAATACGTACTTTATATGTTGTGCATTTTATATTCATAAGTAAAACTGGATCTTATTAAATACTTTATATGTTGTGCATTTTATATTCATAAGTAAAGCTGCATCTTATTAAATACGTACTTTATATGTTGTGCATTTTATATTCATAAGTAAAACTGCATCTTATTAAATATGTACTTTATATGTTGTGTATTTTATATTCATAAGTAAAGCTGCATCTTATTAAATACATACTTTATATGTTGTGCATTTTATATTCATAAGTAAAACTGGATCTTATTAAATACTTTATATGTTGTGCATTTTATATTCATAAGTAAAACTGCATCTTATTAAATACGTACTTTATATGTTGTGTATTTTATATTCATAAGTAAAGCTGCATCTTATTAAATACGTACTTTATATGTTGTGCATTTTATATTCATAAGTAAAGCTGCATTTTATTAAATACATACTTTATATGTTGTGTATTTTATATTCATAAGTAAAGCTGCATCTTATTAAATACGTACTTTATATGTTGTGTATTTTATATTCATAAGTAAAGCTGCATCTTATTAAATACGTACTTTATATGTTGTGTATTTTATATTCATAAGTAAAACTGGATCTTATTAAATATTTTATATGTTGTGCATTTTATATTCATAAGTAAAACTGCATCTTATTAAATACGTACTTTATATGTTGTGCATTTTATATTCATAAGTAAAACTGCATCTTATTAAATACTTACTTTATATGTTGTGCATTTTATATTCATAAGTAAAACTGCATCTTATTGAATACTTACTTTAAGAAGGGGGCAGAGTTTAGTACATTAACATACAATATTAATTAAAGGGACAGTCTACACCAGAATTTTTATTGTTTTAAAAGATAGATAATCCCTTTATTACCCATTTCCCAGTTTTGCATAACCAACACAGTTATAATAATATACTTTTAACCTCTGTGATTATCTTGTATCTAAGCCTGTGCAAACTGCCCCTTTTTCAGTTCTTTTGACAGACTTGCAATCTAGCCAATCAGTGCCTGCTCACAGATTACTTCACATGCACGAGCACAGTGTTATCTATATGAAATATGTGAACTAACACCCTCTAGTGGTGAAAAACTGTTAAAATGCAATCTGAAAGAGGTGGGCTTCAAGGTCTAAGAAATTAGCATATGAACCTCCTAGGTTAAGCTTTCAACTAAGAATACCAAGAGAACAAAGCAAAATTGGTGATAAAAGTAAATTAGAAAAGTGTTTAAAATTACATGCTCTATCTGAATCATGAAAGTTTATTTTGGCCTAGACTGTCCCTTTAATAGGGGGCGCCCTTGCTATAACAGTGGTTCTATATACTGTTGTTACAGATCTATAATGATGTACTACAAGGTGTTATATAAATGTGGATCTATCCACTCTGTTTGCCACAATAGGCTATAAACAATATATCCAATATTATTAAACAAGCTACTCAGTTAAAAACTGGAACAAAAGCTAGTGTAATACAACAGCAATATATGGCACAATTGTGACAAAGTAGAGAAACAATATATAATAACCATAGATAATTAAATCTACAGTAAAAGTAGGTAAATCAAAGTCTCTTGTGATGACAAAATAATCGATGGAGGCAGCAATCTGTGATGGAACAGGCCTGGATCCAGGAACAGCAGTCTAAAAAAACAAGAAAAAACAGATGCGCCACATGGCCCAATATTGTCTGATCCAAAGGTATAATAATTGTGTGTATTGAATACACTCACATGTGTTGTAGCACCTCAAAAGTGCAATAGGAGCAGTCTGGGATCTATGACAGTCACCCAGAAGACCGACCTCCTAAGATTAGTATATGATCTGTGATGGAAAGATATAAAAGACACAAAGTGCCTATATGGCCTAGTACTGTTTAGCCAAGGAAAATGCAGACAGATGTTAAAGTATGCACTCACATTTGTTGTAGCATCTCCATTGATGCTAATAGAGCAGGCTGGGATCAATTCAATCACCCAACAGACTTGTTCAAGGGCAATCAGGAAATTCCAAACCTCAAGGTGATTCAGGAGGCCCAAAGGTGATCCAAAATAATTCAGATAAAGGCAGCAAGTGTTAAAAGTAATAAAATTACTTTATTAAAAGAGTTAAAATCAACAAGCGACGCGTTTCTCAGCCAGTGGCTGTTTCATCAGGCTTAAAGATTAAGGTTTGGAATTTCCTGATTGCCCTTGAACAAGTCTGTTGGGTAACTGAATTGATCCCAGCCTGCTCTATTAGCATCAATGGAGATGCTACAACAAATGTGTGTGCATACTTTAACATCTGTCTGCATTTTCCTTGGCTAAACAGTACTAGGCCATATAGGCACCTCTGTGTCTTTTTTATATCTTTCCATCACAGATCATATACTAATCTTAGGAGGTCGGTCTTCTGGGTGACTGTCATAGATCCCAGACTGCTCCTATTGCACTTTTGAGGTGCTACAACACATGTGAGTGTAGTCAATACACACAATTATTATACCTTTGGATCAGACAATATTGGGCCATGTGGCGCATCTGTTTTTTCTTGTTTTTTCAGTACATTAACATAATGCTCAGAGACACTGACAAATATCCCAAGAATTCTGTAGTTTAGAATAAAATGTCCAGCACTTTTCATGTCCAGTATTTAGTGTTTTTTGGTCTGTCAGGGTCAGTTTTGAAGATGAATAAAATTGCTGTCTGGCTTTTGTTTAGTGTAGGATGTCTGTGTCTGGGCATCATCTCCAGTGCTCATGTCCTGATACTCTCCAGAACAGGTTATATTTAGATCATCTCTGCCTGTTAACCAATAATAGTGTTTTTACTTATTTTTTTTTAAAGAATGAGCTTGTTTTAAAAATACAGAAAAATGTGCACGTCAGATGTGTAAACTATTTTATTGCTTTGTGTAGCACTGTACGCTAATAACTTACACCAAGTCAGTTGTGTAAACTATTGTATTGCTTTGTGTAGTAGCACTGTATGCTAATGACTTACCCCAAGTCAGTTGTGTAAACTATTGTATTGCTTTGTGTAGTAGCACTGTACGCTAATAACTTACACCAAGTCAGTTGTGTAAACTATTGTATTGCTTTATGTAGTAGCACTGTACGCTAATAACTTACACCAAGTCAGTTGTGTAAACTATTGTATTGCTTTGTGTAGTAGCACTGTATGCTAATGACTTACCCCAAGTCAGTTGTGTAAACTATTGTATTGCTTTGTGTAGTAGCACTGTACGCTAATAACTTACACCAAGTCAGTTGTGTAAACTATTGTATTGCTTTATGTAGTAGCACTGTACGCTAATAACTTACACCAAGTCAGTTGTGTAAACTATTGTATTGCTTTATGTAGTAGCACTGTACGCTAATAACTTACACCAAGTCAGTTGTGTAAACTATTGTATTGCTTTATGTAGTAGCACTGTACGCTAATAACTTACACCAAGTCAGTTGTGTAAACTATTGTATTGCTTTATGTAGTAGCACTGTACGCTAATAACTTACACCAAGTCAGTTGTGTAAACTATTGTATTGCTTTATGTAGTAGCACTGTACGCTAATAACTTACACCAAGTCAGTTGTGTAAACTATTGTATTGCTTTATGTAGTAGCACTGTACGCTAATAACTTACACCAAGTCAGTTGTGTAAACTATTGTATTGCTTTATGTAGCACTGTACGCTAATAACTTACACCAAGTCAGTTGTGTAAACTATTGTATTGCTTTGTGTAGTAGCACTGTATGCTAATGACTTACCCCAAGTCAGTTGTGTAAACTATTGTATTGCTTTGTGTAGTAGCACTGTACGCTAATAACTTACACCAAGTCAGTTGTGTAAACTATTGTATTGCTTTATGTAGTAGCACTGTACGCTAATAACTTACACCAAGTCAGTTGTGTAAACTATTGTATTGCTTTATGTAGTAGCACTGTACGCTAATAACTTACACCAAGTCAGTTGTGTAAACTATTGTATTGCTTTGTGTAGTAGCACTGTATGCTAATGACTTACCCCAAGTCAGTTGTGTAAACTATTGTATTGCTTTGTGTAGTAGCACTGTATGCTAATGACTTACACCAAGTCAGATGTGTAAACTATTTTATTGCTTTGTGTAGCACTGTACGCTAATAACTTACACCAAGTCAGTTGTGTAAACTATTGTATTGCTTTGTGTAGTAGCACTGTATGCTAATAACTTACACCAAGTCAGTTGTGTAAACTATTGTATTGCTTTGTGTAGTAGCACTGTATGCTAATAACTTACACCAAGTCAGATGTGTAAACTATTTTATTGCTTTGTGTAGCACTGTACGCTAATAACTTACACCAAGTCAGTTGTGTAAACTATTGTATTGCTTTATGTAGTAGCACTGTACGCTAATAACTTACACCAAGTCAGTTGTGTAAACTATTGTATTGCTTTGTGTAGTAGCACTGTATGCTAATGACTTACACCAAGTCAGTTGTGTAAACTATTGTATTGCTTTGTGTAGTAGCACTGTATGCTAATGACTTACCCCAAGTCAGTTGTGTAAACTATTGTATTGCTTTGTGTAGTAGCACTGTATGCTAATGACTTACACCAAGTCAGTTGTGTAAACTATTGTATTGCTTTGTGTAGTAGCACTGTACGCTAATAACTTACACCAAGTCAGTTGTGTAAACTATTGTATTGCTTTATGTAGTAGCACTGTACGCTAATAACTTACACCAAGTCAGTTGTGTAAACTATTTTATTGCTTGGTGTAAGTCATTAGCGTATAGTGCTACAGAAAGTCAGTTATGTAAACTATTGTATTGCTTTGTGTAGTAGCACTGTATGCTAATGACTTACACCAAGTCAGTTGTGTAAACTATTTTATTGCTTGGTGTAAGTCATTAGCGTATAGTGCTACAGAAAGTCAGTTATGTAAACTATTGTATTGCTTTGTGTAGCCAAGCACAGAACTAAATATAATTCCATTGCAATATATTGTGGTATGTGCTGTGCAAGGAGCTCCTATGTTCCCCCTCCTCCTAGATTATCCCACCCAAGAAAAACAAAACCTGTGCCCATTGCTGCAGACACAAGGGGGACTTAGTGAGCAGCCACACTAGATAAGGATAAAGTACCTTAATAACTATAGCTGCACAGAATGCAGCATTAAGGGCATTAATTGGATATTGTGCTTATTTTTTTCTATTTCATTTAAAGACAAAGTTTAAAAAAACATTCCTGTGCTGAATAAACCATCTGTTTTTTTTGTTGTTGGGTAATTTCTAACGTAACAAATTTTATGTCCCATTAAAGTGATGGTAAACTCTTCCCTTTATATCAACAGATCCGGAATTCTAGTGATATTTTAGATGCTGTTTAATTCATCAGTTTTAATGAAGATGCGCTATTTCTTACTTTTTAATGTGGCACTGAAATTCAAATACCTCGTGTTGTGAGCCAAACGGTTCTGTCTGTTCTCTAATCTGTGCACTAGCCACAAAAAAACAAAACAAATAATTGTGTGACTAGAGCGCTAAACAAATAATTGTGTGAGTGCTGTATGACTAGAGCGCTAAACAGATAATTGTGTGAGTGCTGTATGACTAGAGCGCTAAACAGATAATTGTGTGAGTGCTGTATGACTAGAGCGCTAAACAAATAATTGTGTGAGTGCTGTATGACTAGAGCGCTAAACAAATAATTGTGTGAGTGCTGTATGACTAGAGCGCTAAACAAATAATTGTGTGAGTGCTGTATGACTAGAGCGCTAAACAGATAATTGTGTGAGTGCTGTATGACTAGAGCGCTAAACAAATAATTGTGTGAGTGCTGTATGACTAGAGCGCTAAACAAATAATTCTGTGAGTGCTGTATGACTAGAGCGCTAAACAAATAATTGTGCGAGTGCTGTATGACTAGAGCGCTAAACAAATAATTGTGTGAGTGCTGTATGACTAGAGCGCTAAACAAAACAAATAATTGTGTGAGTGCTGTATGACTAGAGCGCTAAACAAATAATTGTGTCAGTGCTGTATGACTAGAGCGCTAAACAAATAATTGTGTGAGTGCTGTATGACTAGAGCGCTAAACAAAACAAATAATTGTGTGAGTGCTGTATGACTAGAGCGCTAAACAAATAATTGTGTGAGTGCTGTATGACTAGAGCGCTAAACAAAACAAATAATTGTGTGAGTGCTGTATGACTAGAGCGCTAAACAAAACAAATAATTGTGTGAGTGCTGTATGACTAGAGCGCTAAACAAAACAAATAATTGTGTGAGTGCTGTATGACTAGAGCGCTAAACAAATAATTGTGTGAGTGCTGTATGACTAGAGCGCTAAACAAATAATTGTGTGAGTGCTGTATGACTAGAGCTCTAAACAAATAATTGTGTGAGTGCTGTATGACTAGAGCGCTAAACAAATAATTGTGTGAGTGCTGTATGACTAGAGCGCTAAACAAATAATTGTGTGAGTGCTGTATGACTAGAGCGCTAAACAAAACAAATAATTGTGTGAGTGCTGTATGACTAGAGCGCTAAACAAAACAAATAATTGTGTGAGTGCTGTATGACTAGAGCGCTAAACAAATAATTGTGTGAGTGCTGTATGACTAGAGCGCTAAACAAAACAAATAATTGTGTGAGTGCTGTATGACTAGAGCGCTAAACAAAAGAAATAATTGTGTGAGTGCTGTATGACTAGAGCGCTAAACAAAAGAAATAATTGTGTGAGTGCTGTATGACTAGAGCGCTAAACAAATAATTGTGTGATTGCTGTATGACTAGAGAGCTAAACAAAACAAATAATTGTGTGAGTGCTGTATGACTAGAGCGCTAAACAAATAATTGTGTGAGTGCTGTATGACTAGAGCGCTAAACAAATAATTGTGTGAGTGCTGTATGACTAGAGCGCTAAACAAATAATTGTGTGAGTGCTGTATGACTAGAGCGCTAAACAAAACAAATAATTGTGTGAGTGCTGTATGACTAGAGCGCTAAACAAATAATTGTGTGAGTGCTGTATGACTAGAGCGCTAAACAAATAATTGTGTGAGTGCTGTATGACTAGAGCGCTAAACAAATAATTGTGTGAGTGCTGTATGACTAGAGCGCTAAACAAAACAAATAATTGTGTGAGTGCTGTATGACTAGAGCGCTAAACAAATAAATGTGTGAGTGCTGTATGACTAGAGCGCTAAACAAAACAAATAATTGTGTGAGTGCTGTATGACTAGAGCGCTAAACAAATAATTGTGTGAGTGCTGTATGACTAGAGCGCTAAACAAATAATTGTGTGAGTGCTGTATGACTAGAGCGCTAAACAAATAATTGTGCGAGTGCTGTATGACTAGAGCGCTAAACAAATAATTGTGTGAGTGCTGTATGACTAGAGCGCTAAACAAATAATTGTGTGAGTGCTGTATGACTAGAGCGCTAAACAAATAATTGTGTGAGTGCTGTATGATTAGAGCGCTAAACAAAACAAATAATTGTGTGAGTGCTGTATGACTAGAGCGCTAAACAAAACAAATAATTGTGTGAGTGCTGTATGACTAGAGCGCTAAACAAATAATTGTGTGAGTGCTGTATGACTAGAGCGCTAAACAAAACAAATAATTGTGTGAGTGCTGTATGACTAGAGCGCTAAACAAATAATTGTGTGAGTACTGTATGACTAGAGCGCTAATCAAAACAAATAATTGTGTGAGTGCTGTATGACTAGAGCGCTAAACAAAACAAATAATTGTGTGAGTGCTGTATGACTAGAGCGCTAAACAAATAAATGTGTGAGTGCTGTATGACTAGAGCGCTAAACAAAACAAATAATTGTGTGAGTGCTGTATGACTAGAGCGCTAAACAAATAATTGTGTGAGTGCTGTATGACTAGAGCGCTAAACAAATAATTGTGTGAGTGCTGTATGACTAGAGCGCTAAACAAATAATTGTGTGAGTGCTGTATGACTAGAGCGCTAAACAAATAATTGTGTGAGTGCTGTATGACTAGAGCGCTAAACAAATAATTGTGTGAGTGCTGTATGACTAGAGCGCTAAACAAAACAAATAATTGTGTGAGTGCTGTATGACTAGAGCGCTAAACAAATAATTGTGTGAGTGCTGTATGACTAGAGCGCTAAACAAATAATTGTGTGAGTGCTGTATGACTAGAGCGCTAAACAAAACAAATAATTGTGTGAGTGCTGTATGACTAGAGCGCTAAACAAAACAAATAATTGTGTGAGTGCTGTATGACTAGAGCGCTAAACAAATAAATGTGTGAGTGCTGTATGACTAGAGCGCTAAACAAAACAAATAATTGTGTGAGTGCTGTATGACTAGAGCGCTAAACAAATAATTGTGTGAGTGCTGTATGACTAGAGCGCTAAACAAATAATTGTGTGAGTGCTGTATGACTAGAGCGCTAAACAAATAATTGTGCGAGTGCTGTATGACTAGAGCGCTAAACAAATAATTGTGTGAGTGCTGTATGACTAGAGCG
Source organism: Bombina bombina (assembly GCF_027579735.1). Lineage (NCBI taxonomy): Eukaryota > Metazoa > Chordata > Amphibia > Anura > Bombinatoridae > Bombina > Bombina bombina. Next base: position 1,582,440,637 of record NC_069499.1, read on the forward strand.
CTAAACAAATAATTGTGTGAGTGCTGTATGACTAGAGCGCTAAACAAATAATTGTGTGAGTGCTGTATGATTAGAGCGCTAAACAAAACAAATAATTGTGTGAGTGCTGTATGACTAGAGCGCTAAACAAACAAATAATTGTGTGAGTGCTGTATGACTAGAGCGCTAAACAAATAATTGTGTGAGTGCTGTATGACTAGAGCGCTAAACAAAACAAATAATTGTGTGAGTGCTGTATGACTAGAGCGCTAAACAAATAATTGTGTGAGTGCTGTATGACTAGAGCGCTAAACAAATAATTGTGTGAGTGCTGTATTACTAGAGCGCTAAACAAATAATTGTGTGAGTGCTGTATGACTAGAGCGCTAATCAAAACAAATAATTGTGTGAGTGCTGTATGACTAGAGCGCTAAACAAATAATTGTGTGAGTGCTGTATGACTAGAGCGCTAAACAAAACAAATAATTGTGTGAGTGCTGTATGACTAGAGCGCTAAACAAAACAATAAATTGTGTGAGTGCTGTATGACTAGAGCGCTAAACAAAACAAATAATTGTGTGAGTGCTGTATGACTAGAGCGCTAAACAAATAATTGTGTGAGTGCTGTATGACTAGAGCGCTACAACAAATAATTGTGTGAGTGCTGTATGACTAGAGCGCTAAACAAATAATTGTGTGAGTGCTGTATGACTAGAGCGCTAAACAAATAATTGTGTGAGTGCTGTATGACTAGAGCGCTAAACAAATAATTGTGTGAGTGCTGTATGACTAGAGCGCTAAACAAAACAAATAATTGTGTGAGTGCTGTATGACTTGAGCGCTAAACAAATAATTGTGTGAGTGCTGTATGACTAGAGCGCTAAACAAATAATTGTGGTGAGTGCTGTATGACCTAGAGCGCTAAACAAAACAAATAATTGTGTGAGTGCTGTATGACCTAGAGCGCTAAACAAAACAAATATTGTGTGAGTGCTGTATGACTAGAGCGCTAAACAAATAATGTGGTGAGTGCTGTATGACTAGAGCGCTAAACAAATAATTGTGTGAGTGCTGTATGACTAGAGCGCTAAACAAATAATTGTGTGAGTGCTGTATGACTAGAGCGCTAAACAAATTATTGTGTGAGTGCTGTATGACTAGAGCGCTAACAAACAAATAATTGTGTGAGTGCTGTATGACTAGAGCGCTAAACAAATAATTGTGTGAGTGCTGTATGACTAGAGCGCTAAACAAATAATTGTGTGAGTGCTGTATGACTAGAGCGCTAAACAAAACAAATTATTGTGTGAGTGCTGTATGACTAGAGCGCTAAACAAAATAATTGTGTGAGTGCTGTATGACTAGAGCGCTAAACAAAACAAATAATTGTGTGAGTGCTGTATGACTAGAGCGCTAAACAAATAATTGTGTGAGTGCTGTATGACTAGAGCGCTAAACAATACAATAATTGTGTGAGTGCTGTATGACTAGAGCGCTAAACAAACAAATAATTGTGTGAGTGCTGTATGACTAGAGCGCTAAACAAAATAATTGTGTGAGTGCTGTATGACTAGAGCGCTAAACAAATAATTGTGTGAGTGCTGTATGACTAGAGCGCTAAACAAATAATTGTGTGAGTGCTGTATGTCTAGAGCGCTAAACAAACAAATAATTGTGTGAGTGCTGTATGACTAGAGCGCTAAAAAACAAATAATTGTGTGAGTGCTGTATGACTAGAGCGCTAAACAAATAATTGTGTGAGTGCTGTATGACTAGAGCGCTAAACAAATAATTGTGTGAGTGCTGTATGACTAGAGCGCTAAACAAATAATTGTGTGAGTGCTGTATGACTAGAGCGCTAAACAAATAATTGTGTGAGTGCTGTATGACTAGAGCGCTAAACAAATAATTGTGTGAGTGCTGTATGACTAGAGCGCTAAACAAATAATTGTGTGAGTGCTGTATGACTAGAGCGCTAAACAAATAATTGTGTGAGTGCTGTATGACTAGAGCGCTAAACAAAACAAATAATTGTGTGAGTGCTGTATGACTAGAGCGCTAAACAAATATTGTGTGAGTGCTGTATGACTAGAGCGCTAAACAAACAAATAATTGTGTGAGTGCTGTATGACTAGAGCGCTAAACAAAACAAATAATGGTGTGAGTGCTGTATGACTAGAGCGCTAAACAAATAATTGTGTGAGTGCTGTATGACTAGAGCGCTAAACAAAACAAATAATTGTGTGAGTGCTGTATGACTAGAGCGCTAACAAACAAATAATTGTGTGAGTGCTGTATGACTAGACGCGAAACTAAACAAATAATTGTGTGAGTGCTGTATGACTAGAGCGCTAAACAAAACAAATAATAGTGTGAGTGCTGTATGACTAGAGCGCTAAACAAAACAAATAATTGTGTGAGTGCTGTATGACTAGAGCGCTAAACAAAACAAATAATTGTGTGAGTGCTGTATGACCCTAGAGCGCTAAACAAACAAATAATTGTGTGAGTGCTGTATGACTAGAGCGCTAAACAAATAATTGTGTGAGTGCTGTATGACTAGAGCGCTAAACAAATAATGTGTGAGTGCTGTATGACTAGAGCGCTAAACAATATTTGTGTGAGTGCTGTATGACTAGAGCACTCACACAAATAATTGTGTGAGTGCTGTATGACTAGAGCGCTAAACAAATAATTGTGTGAGTGCTGTATGACTAGAGCGCTAAACAAAAATAATTGTGTGAGTGCTGTATGACTAGAAGCGCTAAACAAAAAAAATAATTGTGTGAGTGCTGTATGACTAGAGCGCTAACAAAACAAATATTGTGTGAGTGCTGTATGACTAGAGCGCTAACAAACAAATAATTGTGTGAGTGCTGTATGACTAGAGCGCTAAACACAATAATTGTGTGAGTGCTGTATGACTAGAGCGCTAAACAAAACAAATAATTGTGTGAGTGCTGTATGACTAGAGCGCTAAACAAATAATTGTGTGAGTGCTGTATGACTAGAGGCGCTAAACAAAACAAATAATTGTGTGAGTGCTGTCTGACTAGAGCGCTAAACAAATAATTGTGTGAGTGCTGTATGACTAGAGCTGCTTAAACAAAACAAATAATTGTGTGAGTGCTGTATGACTAGAGCGCTAAACAAAAAAATAATTGTGTGAGTGCTGTATGACTAGAGCGCTAAACAAATAATTGTGCGAGTGCTGTATGACTAGAGCGCTAAACAAATAATTGTGTGAGTGCTGTATGACTAGAGCGCTAAACAAATAATTGTGTGAGTGCTGTATGACTAGAGCGCTAAACAAATAATTGTGTGAGTGCTGTATGACTAGAGCGCTAAACAAACAAATAATTGTGTGAGTGCTGTATGACTAGAGCGCTAAAAAAAAATATTTTTGTGAGTGCTGTATGACTAGAGCGCTAAACAAATAATTGTGTGAGTGCTGTATGACTAGAGCGCTAAACAAAATAATTGTGTGAGTGCTGTATGACTAGAGCGCTAAACAAACAATAATTGTGTGAGTGCTGTATGACTAGAGCGCTAAACAAATAATTGTGTGAGTGCTGTATGACTAGAGCGCTAAACAACAAATAATTGTGTGAGGTGCTGTATGACTAGAGCGCTAAACAAAACAAATAATTGTGTGAGTGCTGTATGACTAGAGCGCTAAACAAATAATGTGTGAGTGCTGTATGACTAGAGCGCTAAACAAAACAAATAATTGTGTGAGTGCTGTATGACTAGAGCGCTAAACAACAAATAATTGTGTGAGTGCTGTATGACTAGAGCGCTAAACAAAAATAATTGTGTGAGTGCTGTATGACTAGAGCGCTAAACAAACAAATAATTGTGTGAGTGCTGTATGACTAGAGCGCTAAACAAATAATTGTGTGAGTGCTGTATGACTAGAGCGCTAAACAAATAATTGTGTGAGTGCTGTATGACTAGAGCGCTAAACAAAACAAATAATTGTGTGAGTGCTGTATGACTAGAGCGCTAAAAAAATAATTGTGTGAGTGCTGTATGACTAGAGCGCTAACAAATAATTGTGTGAGTGCTGTATGACTAGAGCGCTAAACAAAACAAATAATTGTGTGAGTGCTGTATGACTAGAGCGCTAAACAAAACAAATAATTGTGTGAGTGCTGTATGACTGAGGCGCTAAACAAATAATTGTGTGAGTGCTGTATGACTAGAGCGCTAAACAAAACAATAATTGTGTGAGTGCTGTATGACTAGATCGCTAAACAAATAATTGTGTGAGTGCTGTATGACTAGAGCGCTAAACAAAACAAATAATTGTGTGAGTGCTGTATGACTAGAGCGCTAAAAAATATTGTGTGAGTGCTGTATGACTAGAGCGCTAAACAAAACAAATAATTGTGTGAGTGCTGTATGACTAGAGCGCTAAACAAAACAAATAATTGTGGTGAGTGTTGTATGGACTAGAGCGCTAACATACAAATAATTGTGCGAGTTGCTGTAATGACTAGAGCGCTAAACAAATAATTGTGGTGAGTGCTGTATGACTAGAGCGCTAAACATATAATTGTGTGAGTGCTGTATTGACTAAGAGCGCTAACAAATAATTTGGTGAGTGCTGTATGAACTAGAGCGCTAAACAAAACAAATTATTTGTGTGAGTGCTGTATGACTAGAGCGCTAAACAAAACAAATAATTGTGTGAGTGCTGTATGACTAGAGCGCTAAACAAAACAAATATTGTGTGAGTGCTGTATGACTAGAGCGCTAAACAAAACAAATAATTGTGTGAGTGTTGTATGACTAGAGCGCTAAACAAACAAATAATTGTGTGGAGTGCTGTATGACTAGAGCGCTAACATATAATTGTGTGAGTGCTGTATGACTAGAGCGATAAACAAAATAATTGTGTGAGTGCTGTATGACTAGAGCGCTAAACAAAACAAATAATTGTGTGAGTGCTGTATGACTAGAGCGCTAAACAAATATTTGTGTGAGTGCTGTATGACTAGAGCGCTAAACAAATAATTGTGTGAGTGCTGTATGACTAGAGCGCTAAACAAAACAAATAATTGTGTGAGTGCTGTATGACTAGAGCGCTAAACAAATAATTGTGTGAGTGCTGTATGACTAGAGCGCTAAACAAATAATTGTGTGAGTGCTGTATGACTAGAGCGCTAAAACAAATAATTGTGTGAGTGCTGTATGACTAGAGCGCTAACAAATAATTGTGTGAGTGCTGTATGACTAGAGCGCTAAACAAATAATTGTGTGAGTGCTGTATGACTAGAGCGCTAAACAATATACAAATAATTGTGTGAGTGCTGTATGACTAGAGCGCTAAACAAAATAATTGTGTGAGTGCTGTATGACTAGAGCGCTAAACAAATAATTGTGTGAGTGCTGTATGACTAGAGCGCTAAACAAATAATTGTGTGAGGTGCTGTATGACTAGAGCGCTAAACAAATAATTGTGTGAGTGCTGTATGGACTAGAGCGCTAAACAAATAATTGTGTGAGTGCTGTATGACTAGGAGCGCTAAACAAATAATTGTGTGAGTGCTGTTATGACTAGAGCGCCTAAACAAATAATTGTTGGGTGAGTGCTGTATGACTAGAGCGCTAAACAAATAATGTGTGAGTGCTGTATGACTAGAGCGCTAGAACACAATAATTGTGTGAGTGCTGTTATGACCTAGAGCGCTAAACAATAATTTGTGTGAGTGCTTATGACCTAGAGCGCTAAACAAAACAAATAATTGTGTGAGTGCTTATGACTAGAGCGCTAAACAAATAATTGTGTGAGTGCTGTATGACTAGAGCGCCTAAACAAAACAAATAATTGTGTGAGTGCTGTATGACTAGAGCGCTAAACAAAACAAATAATTGTGTGAGTGCTGTATGACTAGGAGCGCTAAACAAAATAAATGTGTGAGTGCTGTATGACTAGAGCGCTAAACAAAACAAATAATTGTGTGAGTGCTGTATGACTAGAGCGCTAAACAAATAATTGTGGTGAGGTGCTGTATGACTAGAGCGCTAAACAAATAATTGTGGTGAGTGCTGTATGACTAGAGCGCTAAACAAAACAAATAATTGTGTGAGTGCTGTATGGACTAGAGCGCCTAAACAAACAAATAATGTGTGAGTGCTGTATGACTAGAGCGCTAAACAAATAATTGTGTGAGTGCTGTATGACTAGAGCGCTACAAACAAATAATTGTGTGAGTGCTGTATGACTAGAGCGCTAAACAAATAATTGTGTGAGTGCTGTATGACTAGAGCGCTAAACAAATAATTGTGTGAGTGCTGTAGTTACTAGAGCGCTAACAACATAATTGTGTGAGTGCTGTATGACTAGAGCGCTAATCAAAACAAATAATTGTGTGAGTGCTGTATGACTAGAGCGCTAAACAAATAATTGTGTGAGTGCTGTATGACTAGAGCGCTAAACAAAACAAATAATTGTGTGAGTGCTGTATGACTAGAGCGCTAAACAAAACAAATAATTGTTGGAGTGATGTATGACTAGAGCGCTAAACAAATAATTGTGTGAGTGCTGTATGACTAGAGCGCTAAAACAAATAATTAGATGTGAGTGCTGTATGACTAGAGCGCTAAACAAATAATTGTGCGTGAGTGCTGTATGACTAGAGCGCTAAACAAATATTTGTTGGAGGTGCTGTATTACTAGAGCGCTAAACAAATAATTGTGTGAGTGCTGTATGACTAGAGCGCTAAACAAAATAATTGTGTGGATGCTGTATGAATAGAGCGCTAAAACTAAACAAATAATTGTGTGGAGTGCTGTATGACTAGAGCGCTAAACAAAACAAATAATTGTGTGAGTGCTGTATGACTAGAGCGCTAAACAAAATAATTGTGTGAGTGCTGTGATGACTAGAGCGCTAAACAAAACAAATAATTGTGTGAGTGCTGTATGACTAGAGCGCTAAACAAATAATTGTGTGAGTGCTGTATGACTAGAGCGCTAAACAATAATTGTGTGAGTGCTGTATTACTAGAGCGCTAAACAAATAATTGTGTGAGTGCTGTATGACTAGAGCGCTAAACAAAACAAATAATTGTGTGAGTGCTGTATGACTAGAGCGCTAAACAAATAATTGTGTGAGTGCTGTATGACTAGAGCGCTAAACAAAACAAATAATTGTGTGAGTGCTGTATGACTAGAGCGCTAAACAAATAATTGTGTGAGTGCTGTATGACTAGAGCGCTAAACAAATAATTGTGTGAGTGCTGTATGACTAGAGCGCTAAACAAATAATTGTGTGAGTGCTGTATGACTAGAGCGCTCAAAACAAATAATTGTGTGAGTGCTGTTATGACTAGAGCGCTAAACAAATAATTGTGTGAGTGCTGTATGACTAGAGCGCTAAACAAAACAATTGTGTGAGTGCTGTATGACAACAGCGCTAAACAAAACAAATAATTGTGTGAGTGCTGTATGACTAGAGCGCTAAACAAATAATTGTGTGAGTGCTGTATGACTAGAGCGCTCAAAACAAATAATTGTGTGAGTGCTGTAATGACTAGAGCGCTAACCAAAACAAATAATTGTGTGAGGTGCTGTATGACTAGAGCGCTAAACAAATAAATTGTGTGAGTGCTGTATGACTAAGCGCTAAACAAAACAAATATTGGTGTGAGTGCTGTATGACTAGAGCGCTAAACAAAACAATAATTGTGTGAGTGCTGTATGACTAGAGCGCTAAACAAATAATTGTGTGAGTGCTGTATAGACTAGAGCGCTAAACAAATAATTGTGTGAGTGCTGTATGACTAGAGCGCTAAACAAAATAATGTGTGAGTGCTGTATGACTAGAGCGCTAAACAAAACAAATAATTGTGTGAGTGCTGTATACTAGAGCGCTAAACAAAACAAATAATTGTGTGGAGTGCTGTATGACTAGAGCGCTAAACAGAATAATTGTGTGAGTGCTGTATGACTAGAGCGACTAAACAAATAATTGTGTGAGTGCTGTATGACTAGAGCGCTAAACAAATAATTGTGTGAGTGCTGTATGACTAGAGCGCTAAACAAATAATTGTGTGAGTGCTGTATGACTAGAGCGCTAAACAAATAATTGTGTGAGTGCTGTATGACTAGAGCGCTAAACAAATAATTGTGTGAGTGCTGTATGACTAGAGCGCTAAACAAATAATTGTGTGAGTGCTGTATGACCTAGAGCGCTAACAAACAAGATAATTGTGTGAGTGCTGTATGACTAGAGCGCTAAACAAATAATTGTGTGAGTGCTGTATGACTAGAGCGCTAAACAAAAATATATGTGTGAGTGCTGTATGACTAGAGCGCTAAACATATAATTGTGTGAGTGCTGTATGACTAGAGCGCTAAACAAATAATTGTGTGAGTGCTGTATGACTAGAGGCGCTAAAAACAAATAATTGTGTGAGTGCTGTATGACTAGAGCGCTAAACAAAACAAATAATTGTGTGAGTGCTGTATGACTAGAGCGCTAAACAAATAATTTGTGTGAGTGCTGTATGACTAGAGCGCTAAACAAATAATTGTGTGAGTGCTGTATGACTAGAGCGCTAAACAAAACAAATAATTGGTGTGAGGTGCTGTTTGACTAGAGCGCTAAGACAAAGACAAATAATTGTGTGGAGTGCTGTATGACTAGAGCGCTAAACAAATAATTGTGTGAGTGCTGTATGACTAGAGCGCTAAACAAGATAATTGAGTGAGTGCTGGTATGACTAGAGCGCTAAGCTAAACAAATAATTGGTGTGAGTGCTGTATGACTAGAGCGCTAAACAAAACAAATAATTGGTGTGAGTGGCTGTATGACTAGAGCGCTAAACAAAGAATTGTGTGAGTGCTTGGTATGACTAGAGCGATAAACAAATAATTGTGTGAGTGGCTGTATGACTAGAGGCGCTAAACCAAAACAAATAATTGTGTGAGTGCTGTATAGACTAGAGCGCTAAACAAAACAAATAATGTGTGAGTGCTGTATGACTGAGCGCTAAACAAATAATTGTGTGGAGTGCTGTATGACTAGAGCGCTAAACAAAACAAATAATTGTGTGAGTGATGTATGACTAGAGCTCTAAACAAAACAAATAATTGTGTGAGTGCTGTATGACTAAGCGCTAAAACAAATAATTGTGTGAGTGCTGTATGACTAGAGCGCTAAACAAATAATTGTGTGAGTGCTGTATGACTAGAGCGCTACAAAACAAATAATTGTGTGAGTGCTGTATGACTAGAGCGCTAAACAAAACAAATATTTGTGTGAGGTGCTGTATGACTAGAGCGCTAAAACAAATAATTGTGTGAGTGCTGTATGACTAGAGCGCTAAACAAATAATTGTGTGAGTGCTGTATGACTAGAGCGCTAAACAAAAAAAATAATTGTGTGAGTGCTGTATGACTAGAGCGCTAAACAAATAATTGTGTGAGTGCTTATGACTAGAGCGCTAAACAAAACAAATAATTGTGTGAGTGCTGTATGACTAGAGCGCTAAACAAATAATTGTGTGAGTGCTGTATGACTAGAGCGCTAAACAAATAATTGTGTGAGTGCTGTATGACTAGAGCGCTAAACAAATAATTGTGTGAGTTCTGTATGACTAGAGCGCTAAACAAATAATTGTGTGAGTGCTGTATGACTAGAGCGCTAAACAAATAATTGTGTGAGTGCTGTATGACTAGAGCGCTAAACAAATAATTGTGTGAGTGCTGTATGACTAGAGCGCTAAACAAATAATTGTGTGAGTGCTGTATGACTAGAGCGCTAAACAAATAATTGTGTGAGTGCTGTATGACTTGAGCGCTAAACAAATAATTGTGAGTGCTGTATGACTAGAGCGCTAAACAAATAATTGTGTGAGTGCTGTATGACTAGAGCGCTAAACAAAACAAATAATTGTGTGAGTGCTGTATGACTAGAGCGCTAAACAAAACAAATAATTGTTGTGAGTGCTGTATGACTAGAGCGCTAAACAAATAATTGTGTGAGTGCTGTATGACTAGAGCGCTAAACAAAACAAATAATTGTGTGAGTGCTGTATGACTAGAGCGCTAAACAAATAATTGTGTGAGTGCTGTATGGTCTAGAGCGCTAAACAAAACAAATAATTGTGTGAGTGCTGTATGACTAGAGCGCTAAACAAATAATTGTGTGAGTGCTGTATGACTAGAGCGCTAAACAAATAATTGTGTGAGTGCTGTATGACTAGAGCGCTAAACAAAACAAATAATTGTGTGAGTGCTGTATGACTAGAGCGCTAAACAAAACAAATAATTGTGTGAGTGCTGTATGACTACAGCGCTAAACAAATAATTGTGTGAGTGCTGTATGACTAGAGCGCTAAACAAATAATTGTGTGAGTGCTGTATGACTAGAGCGCTAAACAAATAATTGTGTGAGTGCTGTATGACTAGAGCGCTAAACAAATAATTGTGTGAGTGCTGTATGACTAGAGCGCTAAACAAATAATTGTGTGAGTGCTGTATGACTAGAGTGCTAAACAAATAATTGTGTGAGTGCTGTATGACTAGAGCGCTAAACAAATAATTGTGGTGAGTGCTCGTATGACTAGAGCGCTAAACAAATAATTGTGTGAGTATGCTGTATGACTAGAGCGCTAAACACAATAATTGTGTGAGTGCTGTATGACTAGAGCGCTAAACAAAACAAATATTGTGTGAGTGCTGTATGACTAGAGCGCTAAACAAACATTAAATGTGTGAGTGCTGGTATGACTAGAGCGCTAAACAAAACAAATAATTGTGTGAGTGCTGTATGACTAGAGCGGCTAACACAAATAATTGTGTGAGTGCTGTATGACTAGAAGCGGCTAAACAAATAATTGTGTGGAGTGCTGTATACTAGAGCGCTAAACAAATAATTGTGCGAGTGCTGTATGACTAGAGCGCTAAACAAATAATTGTGTGAGTGCTGTATGACTAGAGCGCTAAAGCAAATAATTGTGTGAGTGCTGTATGACTAGAGGCGCTAAGACACAATTAATTGTGTGAGTGCTGTATGATTAGAGCGCTAAACAAAACAAATAATTGGTGTGAGTGCTGTATGACTAGAGCGCTAACAAAACAAATAATTGTGTGAGTGCTGTATGACTAGAGCGCTAAACAAATAATTGTGTGAGTGCTGTATGACTAGAGCGCTAAACAAAACAAATAATTGTGTGAGTGCTGTAGTGACTAGAGCGCTAAACAAATAATTGTGGTGAGTGCTGTATGACTAGAGCGCTAAACTAAACATATAATTGTGTGAGTGCTGTATGACAGAGCGCTAGAACAAATAATTGTGTGAGTGCTGTATGACTAGAGGCGCTAATCAAAACAAATATTGTGTGAGTGCTGTATGACTAGAGCGCTACAAAACAAATAATTGTGTGAGTGCTTATGACTAGAGCGCTAAACAAAACAAATAATGTGTGAGTGCTGTAGTGACTAGAGCGCTAAACAAACAAATAATTGTGTGAGTGCTGTATGACTAGAGTCGCTAAACAAAACAAATAATTGTGTGAGTGCTGTATGACTAGAGCGCTAAACAAAACAAATAATTGTGTGAGTGCTGTATGACTAGAGCGCTAAACAAATAAATTGTGTGAGTGCTGTATGACCTAGAGCGCTAAACAATAATTGTGTGAGTGCTGTATGACTAGAGCGCTAAACAAAATAATTGTGTGAGTGCTGTATGACTAGAGCGCTAAACAAATAATTGTGTGAGTGCTGTATGACTAGAGCGCTAAACAAATAATTGTGTGAGTTGCTGTATGACTAGAGCGCTAAACAAATAATTGTGTGAGTGCTGTATGACTAGAGCGCTAAACAAGATAATTGTGTGATGTGCTGTATGACTAGAGCGCTAAACAAACAAATAATTGTGTGAGTGCTGTATGACTAGAGCGCTAAACAAATAATTGTGTGAGTGCTGTATGACTAGAGCGCTAAACAAAACAAATAATTGTGTGAGTGCTTGTATGACTAAAGCGCTAAACAAATAATTGTGTGAGTGCTGTATGACTAGAGCGCTAAACAAAACAAATAATTGTGTGAGTGCTGTATGACTAGAGCGCTAAACAAAACAAATAAATGTGTGTGAGTGCTGTATGACTAGAGCGCTAAACAAATAATTGTGTGAGTGCTGTATGACTAGAGCGCTAAACAAAACAAATAATTGTGTGAGTGCTGTATGACTAAAGCGCTAAACAAATAATTGTGTGAGTGCTGTATGACTAGAGCGCTAAACAAAACAAATAATTGTGTGAGTGCTGTATGACTAGAGCGCTAAACAAAACAAATAATTGTGTGAGTGCTGTATGACTAGAGCGCTAAACAAAACAAATAATTGTGTGAGTGCTGTATGACTAGAGCGCTAAACAAAACAAATAATTGTGGGAGTGTTGTATGACTAGAGCGCTAAACAAAACAAATAATTGTGTGAGTGCTGTATGACTAGAGCGCTAAACAAATAATTGTGTGAGTGCTGTATGACTAGAGCGCTAAACAAATAATTGTGTGAGTGCTGTATGACTAGAGCGCTAAACAAAACAAATAATTGTGTGAGTGCTGTATGACTAGAGCGCTAAACAAAACAAATAATTGTGTGAGGTGCAGTATGACTAGAGCGCAAAACAAAACAAATAATTGTGTGAGTGCTGTATGACTAGAGCGCTAAACAAAACAAAATAATTGTGTGAGTGTTGTATGACTAGAGCGCTAAACAAAACAAATAATTGTGTGAGTGCTGGTATGACTAGAGCGCTAAACATATAATTGTGTGAGTGCTGTATGACTAGAGCGCTAAACAAATAATTGTGTGAGGTGCTGTATGACTAGAGCGCTAAACAAAACAAATAATCTGTGTGAGTGCTGTATGACTAGAGCGCTAAACAATAGATTGTGTGGAGTGCTGTATGACTAGAGTGCTAAACAAATAGATTGTGGTGAGTGCTGTATGACTAGAGCGCTAAACAAATAATTGTGTGAGTGCTGTATGGACTAGAGCGCTAAACAAATAATTGTGTGAGTGCTGTATGACTAGAGGCGCTAAACCAAATAATTGTGTGAGTGCTTGTTGATGACCTATTAGAGCGCTAAACTAATAATTGTGTGAGTGTTGTATGACTAGAGCGCTAAACAAATAATTGTGTGAGTGCTGTATGACTCGAGCGCTAAACAAATAATTGTGTGAGTGCTGTATGACTAGAGCGCTAAACAAATAATTGTGTGAGTGCTGTATGACTAGAGCGCTAAACAAATACTTGTGTGAGTGCTGTATGACTAGAGCGCTAAACAAATAATTGTGTGAGTGCTGTATGACTAGAGCGCTAAACAAATAATTGTGTGAGTGCTGTATGACTAGAGCGCTAACAAATAATTGTGTGAGTGGCTGTATGACTAGAGCGCTAAACAAACAAATAATTGTGTGAGTGCTGTATGACTAGAGCGCCTAAACAAATAATTGTGTGAGTGCTGTATGACTAGAGCGCTAAACAAATAATTGTTGTGATGTGCTGTATGACTAGAGCGCTAAAACAAAACAAATAATTGTGTGAGTGCTGTATGACTAGAGCGCTAAACAAATAATTGTGTGAGTGCTGTATGACTAGAGCGCTAAACAAATAATTGTGTGAGTGCTGTATGACTAGAGCGCTAAACAAAACAAATAATTGTGTGAGTGCTGTATGACTAGAGCGCTAAACAAATAATTGTGTGAGTGCTGTATGACTAGAGCGCTAAACAAATAATTGTGTGAGTGCTGTATGACTAGAGCGCTAAACAAAACAAATAATTGTGTGAGTGCTGTATGACTAGAGCGCTAAACAAAACAAATAATTGTGTGAGTGCTGTATGACTAGAGCGCTAAAACAAATAATTGTGTGAGTGCTGTATGACTAGAGCGCTAAACAAAACAATAATTGTGTGAGTGCTGTATGACTAGAGCGCTAAACAACAAATAATTGTGTGAGTGCTTGTATGACTAGAGCGCTAAACAAAACAAATAATTGTGTGAGTGCTGTATGACTAGAGCGCTAAACAAATAATTGTGTGTGTGCTGTATGACTAGATCGCTAAACAAATAATTGTGTGAGTGCTGTATGACTAGAGCGCTAAACAAATAATTGTGTGAGTGCTGTATGACTAGAGCGCTAAACAAATAATTGTGTGAGTGCTGTATGACTAGAGCGCTAAACAAATAATTGTGTGAGTGCTGTATGACTAGAGCGCTAAACAAATAATTGTGTGAGTGCTGTATGACTAGAGCGCTAAACAAAACAAATAATTGTGTGAGTGCTGTATGACTAGAGCGCTAAACAAAACAAATAATTGTGTGAGTGCTGTATGACTAGAGCGCTAAACAAATAATTGTGTGAGTGCTGTATGACTAGAGCGCTAAACAAATAATTGTGTGAGTGCTGTATGACTAGAGCGCTAACAAAATAATTGTGTGAGTGCTGTATGACTAGAGCGCTAAACAAATAATTGTGTGAGTGCTGTATGACTAGAGCGCTAAACAAATAATTGTGTGAGTGCTGTATGACTAGAGCGCTAAACAAATAATTGTGTGAGTGCTGTATGACTAGAGCGCTAAACAAAACAAATAATTGTGTGAGTTGCTGTATGACTAGAGCGCTAAACAAACAAATAATTGTGTGAGTGCTGGTATGACTAGAGCGCTAATCAAATAATTGTGTGAGTGCTGTATGACTAGAGCGCTAAACAAAACAAATAATTGTGTGAGTGCTGTATGACTAGAGCGCTAAAACAAATAATATTGTGTGAGTGCTGTATGACTAGAGCGCTAAACAAATAATTGTGTGAGTGCTGTATGACTAGAGCGCTAAACAAATAGATTGTGTGAGTGCTGTATGACTAGAGCGCTAAATCAAAATAGATTGTGTGAGTTGCTGTATGACTAGAGCGCTAAACAAATAATTGTGTGAGTGCTGTATGTCTAGAGCTAGAGGCGCTAAACAAATAATTGGTGTGAGTGCTGTATGACTAGAGCGCTAAACAAAACAAAAATTGTGTGAGTGCTGTATGACTAGAGCGCTAAACAAAACAAATAATTGTTGAGTGCTGTATGACTAGAAGCGCTAAACAAACTAAATTGGTGTGAGTGCTGTATGACTAGGAGGCGCTAAACAAAACAAATAATTGGTGTGGATGCTGTATGACTAGAGCGCTAAACAAATAATGTGGTGTGAGTGCTGTATGAACTAGGAGCGCTAAGACAAAACAAATAATTGTGTGAGTGCTGTATGACTAGAGCGCTAAAACAAATAATTGGTGTGAGTGCTGTATGACTAGAGCGCTAAACAACATAATTGTGTGAGTGCTGTATGACTAGAGCGCTAAACAAATAATTGTGTGAGTGCTGTATGACTAGAGCGCTAAACAAAACAAATAATTGTGTGAGTCTGTATGACTAGAGCGCTAAACAAAACAAAAATTGGTGTGAAGTTGCTGTATGACTAGAGCGCTAAACAAATAATTGTGTGAGTTGCTGTATGACTAGAGCGCTAAACAAATAATTGTGTTGAGTAGCTGTATGACGTAGAGGCGCTAAACAAAACAAATAATTGTGTGAGTGCTGTATGACTAGAGCGCTAACAAAACAAATAATTGTGTGAGTGCTGTATGACTAGAGCGCTAAACAAATAATTGTGTGAGTGCTGTATGACTAGAGCGCTAAACAAATAATTGTGTGAGTGCTGTAGTGACTAGAGCGCTAAACAAATAATTGTGTGAGTGCTGTATGACTAGAGCGCTAAACAAAACAAATAATTGTGTGAGTGCTGTATGACTAGAGCGCTAAACAAAACAAATAATTGTGTGAGTGCTGTATGACTAGAGCGCTAACAAAATAATTGTGTGAGTGCTGTATGACTAGAGCGCTAAACAAAACAATAATTGTGTGAGTGCTGTATGACTAGAGCGCTAAACAAAACAAATAATTGTGTGAGTGCTGTATGACTAGAGCGCTAAACAAAATAATTGTGTGAGTGCTGTATGACTAGAGCGCTAAACAAACAAATAATTGTGTGAGTGCTGTATGACTAGAGCGCTAAACAAATAATTGTGTGAGTGCTGTATGACTAGAGCGCTAAACAAATAATTGTGTGAGTGCTGTATGACTAGAGCGCTAAACAACAAATAATTGTGTGAGTGCTGTATGACTAGAGCGCTAAACAAAACGAAATAATTGTGGTGAGTGGCTGTATGACTAGAGCGCTAACACAAATAATTGTGTGAGTGCTGGTATGACTAAGCGCTAAACAAACAAATAATTGTGTGAGGTGCTGTATGACTAGAGCGCTAAAACAAATATTGTGTGAGTGCTTGTATGACTAGAGCGCTAAACAAAACAAATAATTGTGTGAGTGCTGTATGACTAGAGCGCTAAAACAAATAATTGTGTGAGTGCTGTATGACTAGAGCGCTAAACAAATAATTGTGTGAGTGCTAGTTGACTAGAGGCGCTAAACAAAAACAAATAATTGTGTGAGTGCTGTATGACTAGAGCGCTAAACAAAACAAATACCTATGGTGTGAGTGCGTGATATGACTAGAGCCTAAACAAATAATTGTGTGAGTGCTGGTATGACTAGAGCGCTAAACAAATAATTGTGTGAGTGGCTGTATGACTAGAGCGCTAAACAAATAATTGTGTGAGTGCTGTATGACTAGAGCGGCTAAACAAATAATTGTGTGAGTGCTGTATGACAAGAGCGCATAAACAAATAATTGTGTGAGTGCTGAATTACTAGAGCGGCTAAACAAATAAATTGTGTGAGTGCTGTATGACTAGAGCGCTAAGCAAATAATTGTGGTGAGTGCTGTATGACTAGAGCGCTAAACAAAACAAATAATTGTGTGAGTGCTGTATGGACTAGAGCGCTAAACAAATATATTTGTGTGAGTGCTCGTGTATGGACTAGAGCGCTAAAACATATAATTGTGTGAGTGCTGTATGACCTAGAGCGGGCCTAAACAAAACAAATAATTGTGTGAGTTGTGTATGACTAGAGCGCTAAACAAACAAATAATTGTGTGAGTGCTGTATGACTAGAGCGCTAAACAAATAATTGTGTGAGTGTCTGTACTACTAGGAGCGCTAAACATCATATTTGTGTGAGTGCCTGTATGACTAGAGCGGCATAATCAAAACAAATAACTTGTGTAGAGTGCTGTATGACTAGAGCGCTAAACAAATAATTGTGTGAGTGCTGTATGACTAGAGCGCTAAACAAAACAAATAACTGTGTGAGTGCTGTATGACTAGAGCGCTAAACAAATAATTGTGTGAGTGCTGTATGACTAGAGTGCTAAACAAATAATTGTGTGAGTGCTGTATGACTAGAGCGCTAAACAAATAATTGTGTGAGTGCTGTATGACTAGAGCGCTAAACAAATAATTGTGTGAGTTCTGTATGACTAGAGCGCTAAACAAATAATTGTGTGAGTGCTGTATGACTAGAGCGCTAAACAAATAATTGTGTGAGTGCTGTATGACTAGAGCGCTAAACAAATAATTGTGTGAGTGCTGTATGACTAGAGCGCTAAACAAATAATTGTGTGAGTGCTGTATGACTAGAGCGCTAAACAAATAATTGTGTGAGTGCTGTATGACTAGAGCGCTAAACAAATAATTGTGTGAGTGCTGTATGACTAGAGCGCTAAACAAATAATTGTGTGAGTGCTGTATGTCGTGAGCGCTAAACAAATAATTGTGGAGTGCTGTATGGACTAGAGCGCTAAACAAACAAATAATTGTGTGAGTGCTTGTATGACTATGAGCGCTAAACAAAACAAATAAATTGGTGTGAGTGCTGTATGACTAGAAGCGCTAAACAAAACAAATAATTGTGTGAGTGCTGTATGACTAGAGCGCTAAACAAATAATTGTGTGAGTGCTGTATGACTAGAGCGCTAAACAAAACAAATAATTGTGTGAGTGCTGTATGACTAGAGCGCTAAGACAAATAATTGTGGGAGTGCTGTATGACTAGAGCGATATTGAGGGCTGTATGACTAGAGCGCTAAACAAAACAAATAATTGTGTGAGTGCTGTATGACTAGAGCGCTAAACAAATAATTGTGTGAGTGTGCTGTAGGACTAAGCGCTAAACAAATAATTGTGTGAGTGCTGTATGACTAGAGCGCTAAAACAAATTATTGTGTGAGTGCTGTATGACTAGAGCGCTAAACAAATAATTGTGTGAGTGCTGTATGACTAGAGCGCTAAACAAATAATTGTGTGAGTGCTGTATGACTAGAGCGCTAAACAAAACAAATAATTGTGTGAGTGCTGTATGACTAGAGCGCTAAACAAAACAAATAATTGTGTGAGTGCTGTATGACTAGAGCGCTAAACAAATAATTGTGTGAGTGCTGTTATGACTAGAGCGCTAAACAAAACAAATAATTGTGTGAGTGCTGTATGACTAGAGCGCTAAACAAATAATTGTGTGAGTGCTGTATGACTAGAGCGCTAAACAAAACAAATAATTGTGTGAGTGCTGTATGACTAGAGCGCTAAACAAATAATTGTGTGAGTGCTGTATGACTAGAGCGCTAAACAAATAATTGTGTGAGTGCTGTATGACTAGAGCGCTAAAACAAATAATTGTGTGAGTGCTGTATGACTAGAGCGCTAAACAAAACAAATAATTGTGTGAGTGCTGTATGACTAGAGCAGCTAAACAAATAATTGTGTGAGTGCTGTATGACTAGAGCGCTAAACAAATAATTGTGTGAGTGCTGTATGACTAGAGCGCTAAACAAAACAAATAATTGTGTGAGTGCTGTGTGACTAGAGCGCTAAACAAAACAAATAATTGTGTGAGTGCTGTATGACTAGAGCGCTAAACAAATAATTGTGTGAGTGCTGTATGACTAGAGCGCTAAACAAATAATTGTGTGAGTGCTGTATGACTAGAGCGCTAAACAAAACAAATAATTGTGTGAGTGCTGTGTGACTAGAGCGCTAAACAAAACAAATAATTGTGTGAGTGCTGTATGACTAGAGCGCTAAACAAATAATTGTGTGAGTGCTGTATGACTAGAGCGCTAAACAAATAATTGTGTGAGTGCTGTATGACTAGAGCGCTAAACAAAACAAATAATTGTGTGAGTGCTGTGTGACTAGAGCGCTAAACAAAACAAATAATTGTGTGAGTGCTGTATGACTAGAGCGCTAAACAAATAATTGTGTGAGTGCTGTATGACTAGAGCGCTAAACAAATAATTGTGTGAGTGCTGTATGACTAGAGCGCTAAACAAACAAATAATTGTGTGAGTGCTGTATGACTAGGAGCGCTAACACAAATAATTGTGTGAGTGCTGTATGACTAGAGCGCTAAACAAATAATTGTGTGAGTGCTGTATGACTAGAGCGCTAACAAAACAAATAATTGTGTGAGTGCTGTATGACTAGAGCGCTAAACAAATAATTGTGTGAGTGCTGTATGACTAGAGCGCTAAACAAAACAAATAATTGTGTGAGTGCTGTATGACTAGAGCGCTAAACAAAACAATTGTGTGAGTGCTGTATGCACTAGAGCGCTAAACAAAACAAATAATTGTGTGAGTGCTGTATGACTAGAGCGCTAAACAAATAATTGTGTGAGTGCTGTATGACTAGAGCGCTAAACAAATAATTGTGTGAGTGCTGTATGACTAGAGCGCTAAACAAATAATTGTGAGTGCTGTATGACTAGAGCGCTAAACACATAATTGTGTGAGTGCTGTATGACTAGAGCGCTAAACAAAACAAATAATTGTGTGAGTGCTGTATGACTAGAGCGCTAAACAAATAATTGTGTGAGTGCTGTATGACTAGAGCGCTAAACAAAAAATAGAGTGAGTGCTGTATGACTAGAGCGCTAAACAAATAATTGTGTGAGTGCTGTATGACTAGAGCGCTAAACAAATAATTGTGTGAGTGCTGTATGACTAGAGCGCTAAACAAATAATTGTGTGAGTGCTGTATGACTAGAGCGCTAAACAAATAATTGTGTGAGTGCTGTATGACTAGAGCGCTAAACAAATAATTGTGTGAGTGCTGTATGACTAGAGAGCTAAACAAATAATTGTGTGAGTGCTGTATGACTAGAGCGCTAAAACAAATAATTGTGTGAGTGCTGTATGACTAGAGCGCTAAACAAATAATTGTGTGAGTGCTGTATGACTAGAGCGCTAAACAAAACAAATAATTGTGTGAGTGCTGTATGACTAGAGCGCTAAACAAAACAAATAATTGTGTGAGTGCTGTATGACTAGAGCGCTAAACAAAAAATAATTGTGTGAGTGCTGTATGACTAGAGCGCTAAACAAAACTATAATTGTGTGAGTGCTGTATGACTAGAGCGCTAAACAAATAATTGTGTGTGTGCTGTATGACTAGAGCGCTAAACAAAACAAATAATTGTGTGAGTGCTGTATGACTAGAGCGCTAAACAAATAATTGTGTGAGTGCTGTATGACTAGAGCGCTAAACATAATAATTGTGTGAGTGCTGTATGACTAGAGCGCTAAACAAATAATTGTGTGAGTGCTGTATGACTAGAGCGCTAAACAAATAATTGTGTGAGTGCTGTATGACTAGAGCGCTAAACAAATAATTGTGTGAGTGCTGTATGACTAGAGCGCTAAACAAATAATTGTGTGAGTGCTGTATGACTAGAGCGCTAAACAAAACAAATAATTGTGTGAGTGCTGTATGACTAGAGCGCTAAACTAAACAAATAATTGTGTGAGTGCTGTATGACTAGAGCGCTAAACAAATAATTGTGTGAGTGCTGTATGACTAGAGCGCTAAACAAATAATTGTGTGAGTGCTGTATGACTAGAGCGCTAAACAAAACAAATAATTGTGTGAGTGCTGTATGACTAGAGCGCTAAACAAAACAAATAATTGTGTGAGTGCTGTATGACTAGAGCGCTAAACAAAACAAATAATTGTGTGAGTGCTGTATGACTAGAGCGCTAAACAAATAATTGTAGTGAGTGCTGTATGACTAGAGCGCTAAACAAAACAAATAATTGTGTGAGTGCTGTGTGACTAGAGCGCTAAACAAATAATTGTGTGAGTGCTGTATGACTAGAGCGCTAAACAAACAAATAATTGTGTGAGTGCTGTATGACTAGAGCGCTAAAACAAATAATTGTGTGAGTGCTGTATGACTAGAGCGCTAACAAAACAAATAATGTGTGAGTGCTGTATGACTAGAGCGCTAAACAACAAATAATTGTGTGAGTGCTGTATGACTAGAGCGCTAAACAAATAATTGTGTGAGTGCTGTATGACTAGAGCGCTAAACAAATAATTGTGGTGAGTGCTGTATGACTAGAGCGCTAAACAAATAATTGTGTGAGTGCTGTATGACTAGAGCGCTAAAACAAATAATTGTGTGAGTGCTGTATGACTAAAGCGCTAAACAAATAATTGTGTGAGTGCTGTATGACTAGAGCGCTAAACAAAACAAATAATTGTGTGAGTGCTGTATGACTAGGAGCGCTAAACAAAACAAATAATTGTGTGAGTGCTGTATGACTAGAGCGCTAAACAAATAATTGTGTGAGTGCTGTATGACTAGAGCGCTAACAAACAAATAATTGTGTGAGTGCTGTATGACTAGAGCGCTAAACAAAACAAATAATTGTGTGAGTTGCTGTATGACTAGAGCGCTAAACAAAACAAATAATTGTGTGAGTGCTGTATGACTAGAGCGCTAAACAAAACAAATAATTGTGTGAGTGCTGTATGACTAGAGCGCTAAACAAAACAAATAATTGTGTTGAGTGCTGTATGACTAGAGCGCTAAACAAAACAAATAATTGTGTGAGTGCTGTATGACTAGAGCGCTAAACAAAACAAATAATTGTGTGAGTGCTGTATGACTAGAGCGCTAAACAAATAATTGTGTGAGTGCTGTATGACTAGAGCGCTAAACATCAAATAATTGTGTGAGTTGCTGTATGACTAGAGCGCTAAACAAAACAAATAATTGTGTGAGTGCTGTATGACTAGAGCGCTAAACAAAACAAATAATTGTGTGAGTGCTGTATGACTAGAGCGCTAAACAAATAATTGTGTGAGTGCTGTATGACTAGAGCGCTAACAAAACAAATAATTGTGTGAGTGCTGTATGACTAGAGCGCTAAACAAATAATTGTGTGAGTGCTGTATGACTAGAGCGCTAAAAAAATAATTGTGTGAGTGCTGTATGACTAGAGCGCTAAACAAATAATTGTGTGAGTGCTGTATGACTAGAGCGCTAAACAAAACAAATATTGTGTGAGTGCTGTATGACTAGAGCGCTAAACAAATAATTGTGTGAGTGCTGTATGACTAGAGCGCTAAACAAAATAATTGTGTGAGTGCTGTATGACTAGAGCGCTAAACAAAACAAATAATTGTGTGAGTGCTGTGTGACTAGAGCGCTAAACAAAACAAATAATTGTGTGAGTGCTGTATGACTAGAGCGCTAAACAAATAATTGTGTGAGTGCTGTATGACTAGAGCGCTAAACAAATAATTGTGTGAGTGCTGTATGACTAGAGCGCTAAAACAAATAATTGTGGTGAGTGCTGTATGACTAGAGCGCTAAACAAAACAAATAATTGTGTGAGTGCTGTATGACTAGAGCGCTAAACAAAACAAATAATTGTGTGAGTGCTGTATGACTAGAGCGCTAAACAAAACAAATAATTGTGTGAGTGCTGTATGACTAGAGCGCTAAACAAATAATTGTGTGAGTGCTGTATGACTAGAGCGCTAAACAAATAATTGTGTGAGTGCTGTATGACTAGAGCGCTAAACAAAACAAATAATTGTGTGAGTGCTGTATGACTAGAGCGCTAAACAAATAATTGTGTGAGTGCTGTATGACTAGAGCGCTAAACGAAATAATTGTGTGAGTGCTGTATGACTAGAGCGCTAAACAAAACAAATAATTGTGTGAGTGCTGTATGACTAGAGCGCTAAACAAAACAAATAATTGTGTGAGTGCTGTATGACTAGAGCGCTAAACAAAACAAATAATTGTGTGGAGTGTTGTATGACTAGAGCGCTAAACAAATAATTGTGTGAGTGCTGTATGACTAGAGCGCTAAACAAATAATGTGTGAGTGCTGTATGACTAGAGCGCTAAACAAATAATTGTGTGAGTGCTGTATGACTAGAGCGCTAAACAAATAATTGTGTGAGTGCTGTATGACTAGAGCGCTAAACAAATAATTGTGTGAGTGCTGTATGACTAGAGCGCTAAACAAAACAAATAATTGTGTGAGTGCTGTATGACTAGAGCGCTAAACAAATAATTGTGTGAGTGCTGTATGACTAGAGCGCTAACAAATAATTGTGTGAGTGCTGTATGACTAGAGCGCTAAACAAATAATTGTGTGAGTGCTGTATGACTAGAGCGCTAACAAATAATTGTGTGAGTGCTGTATGACTAGAGCGCTAAACAAAACAATAATTGGTGTGAGTGCTGTATGACTAGAGCGCTTAAACAAATAATTGTGTGAGTGCTGTATGACAAGAGCGCTAAACAAATAATTGTGTGAGTGCTGTATGACTAGAGCGCTAAACAAATAATTGTGTGAGTGCTGTATGACTAGAGCGCTAAACAAATAATTGTGTGAGTGCTGTATGACTAGAGCGCTAAACAAAAAATTGTGTGAGTGCTGTATGACTAGAGCGCTAAAACAAAACAAATAATTGTGTGAGTGCTGTATGACTAGAGCGCTAAACAAATAATTGTGTGAGTGCTGTATGACTAGAGCGCTAAACAAATAATTGTGTGAGTGCTGTATGACTAGAGCGCTAAACAAATAATTGTGTGAGTGCTGTATGACTAGAGCGCTAAACAAAACAAATAATTGTGTGAGTGCTGTATGACTAGAGCGCTAAACAAATAATTGTGTGAGTGCTGTATGACTAGAGCGCTAAACAAATAATTGTGTGAGTGCTGTATGACTAGAGCGCTAAACAAATAATTGTGTGAGTGCTGTATGACTAGAGCGCTAACAAACAAATAATTGTGTGAGTGCTGTATGACTAGAGCGCTAAACAAATAATTGTGTGAGTGCTGTATGACTAGAGCGCTAAACAAATAATTGTGTGAGTGCTGTATGACTAGAGCGCTAAACAAATAATTGTGTGAGTGCTGTATGACTAGAGCGCTAAACAAATAATTGTGTGAGTGCTGTATGACTAGAGCGCTAAACAAATAATTGTGTGAGTGCTGTATGACTAGAGCGCTAAACAAAACAAATAATTGTGTGAGTGCTGTAATGACTAGAGCGCTAAACAAATAATTGTGTGAGTGCTGTATGACTAGAGCGCTAAACAAATAATTGTGTGAGTGCTGTATGACTAGAGCGCTAAACAAATAATTGTGTGAGTGCTGTATGACTAGAGCGCTAAACAAATAATTGTGTGAGTGCTGTATGACTAGAGCGCTAACAAACAAATAATTGTGTGAGTGCTGTATGACTAGAGCGCTAAACAAATAATTGTGTGAGTGCTGTATGACTAGAGGCGCTAAACAAACAAATAATTGTGTGAGTGCTGTATGACTAGAGCGCTAAACAAAACAAATAATTGTGTGAGTGCTGTATGACTAGAGCGCTAAACAAATAATTGTGTGAGTGCTGTATGACTAGAGCGCTAAACAAATAATTGTGTGAGTGCTGTATGACTAGAGCGCTAAACAAATATTATTGTGCTGAGTGCTGTATGACTAGAGCGCTAAACAAAACAAATAATTGTGTGAGTGCTGTATGACGTAGAGCGCTAAACAAAACAAATAATTGTGTGAGTGCTGTATGACTAGAGAGCTAATACAAATAATTGTGTGAGTGCTGTATGACTAGAGCGCAAAACAAATAATTGTGTGAGTGCTGTATGACTAGAGCGCTAAACAAATAATTGTGTGAGTGCTGTATGACTAGAGGCGCTAAACAAATAATTGTGTGGAGTGCTGTATGACTAGAGCGCTAAACAAATAATTGTGGTGATGTGCTGTATGACTAGAGCGCTAAACAAAACAAATAATTGTGTGAGTTGCTGTATGACGTAGAGCGCTAAAACAAATAATTGTGTGAGTGCTGTAGTAGACTAGAGCGCTAAACAAATAATTGTGAGAGTGCTGTATGACTAGAGCGCTAACAAAACATATATTGTGTGAGTGCTGTATGACTAGAGCGCTAAACAAAACAAATAATTGTGTGAGTGCTGTATGACTAGAGCGCTAAACAAAACAAATAATTGTGTGAGTGCTGTATGACTAGAGCGCTAAACAAAACAAATAATTGTGTGAGTGCTGTATGACTAGAGCGCTAAACAAAACAAATAATTGTGTGAGTGCTGTATGACTAGAGCGCTAAACAAAACAAATAATTGTGTGAGTGCTGTATGACTAGAGCGCTAAACAAATAATTGTGTGAGTGCTGTATGACTAGAGCGCTAAACAAATAATTGTGTGAGTGCTGTATGACTAGAGCGCTAAACAAAACAAATAATTGTGTGAGTGCTGTATGACTAGAGCGCTAAACAAAACAAATAATTGTGTGAGTGCTGTATGACTAGAGCGCTAAACAAATAATTGTGTGAGTGCTGTATGACTAGAGCGCTAAACAAATAATTGTGTGAGTGCTGTATGACTAGAGCGCTAAACAAAACAAATAATTGTGTGAGTGCTGTATGACTAGAGCTCTAAACAAAACAAATAATTGTGTGAGTGCTGTATGACTAGAGCGCTAAACAAAACAAATAATTGTGTGAGTGCTGTATGACTAGAGCGCTAAACAAATAATTGTGTGAGTGCTGTATGACTAGAGCTCTAAACAAAACAAATAATTGTGTGAGTGCTGTATGACTAGAGCGCTAAACAAAACAAATAATTGTGTGAGTGCTGTATGACTAGAGCGCTAAACAAAACAAATAATTGTGTGAGTGCTGTATGACTAGAGCGCTAAACAAATAATTGTGGTGAGTGCTGTATGACTAGAGCTCTAAACAAAACAAATAATTGTGTGAGTGCTGTATGACTAGAGCGCTAAACAAAACAAATAATTGTGTGAGTGCTGTATGACTAGAGTGCTAAACAAATAATTGTGTGAGTGCTGTATGACTAGAGTGCTAAACAAATAATTGTGTGAGTGCTGTATGACTAGAGCGCTAAACAAATAATTGTGTGAGTGCTGTATGACTAGAGCGCTAAACAAATAATTGTGTGAGTGCTGTATGACTAGAGCGCTAAACAAATAATTGTGTGAGTGCTGTATGACTAGAGCGCTAAACAAAACAAATAATTGTGTGAGTGCTGTATGACTAGAGCGCTAAACAAAACAAATAATTGTGTGAGTGCTGTATGACTAGAGCGCTAAACAAAACAAATAATTGTGTGAGTGTTGTATGACTAGAGCGCTAAACAAATAATTGTGTGAGTGCTGTATGACTAGAGCGCTAAACAAATAATTGTGTGAGTGCTGTATGACTAGAGCGCTAAACAAATAATTGTGTGAGTGCTGTATGACTAGAGCGCTAAACAAATAATTGTGTGAGTGCTGTATGACTAGAGCGCTAAACAAATAATTGTGTGAGTGCTGTATGACTAGAGCGCTAAACAAATAATTGTGTGAGTGCTGTATGACTAGAGCGCTAAACAAATAATTGTGTGAGTGCTGTATGACTAGAGCGCTAAACAAATAATTGTGTGAGTGCTGTATGACTAGAGCGCTAAACAAAACAAATAATTGTGTGAGTGCTGTATGACTAGAGCGCTAAACAAATAATTGTGTGAGTGCTGTATGACTAGAGCGCTAAACAAAACAAATAATTGTGTGAGTGCTGTATGACTAGAGCGCTAAACAAATAATTGTGTGAGTGCTGTATGACTAGAGCGCTAAACAAATAATTGTGTGAGTGCTGTATGACTAGAGCGCTAAACAAAACAAATAATTGTGTGAGTGCTGTATGACTAGAGCGCTAAACAAATAATTGTGTGAGTGCTGTATGACTAGAGCGCTAAACAAATAATTGTGTGAGTGCTGTATGACTAGAGCGCTAAACAAATAATTGTGTGAGTGCTGTATGACTAGAGCGCTAAACAAATAATTGTGTGAGTGCTGTATGACTAGAGCGCTAAACAAATAATTGTGTGAGTGCTGTATGACTAGAGCGCTAAACAAAACAAATAATTGTGTGAGTGCTGTATGACTAGAGCGCTAAACAAAACAAATAATTGTGTGAGTGCTGTATGACTAGAGCGCTAAACAAATAATTGTGTGAGTGCTGTATGACTAGAGCGCTAAACAAATAATTGTGTGAGTGTTGTATGACTAGAGCGCTAAACAAAACAAATAATTGTGTGAGTGCTGTATGTCTAGAGCGCTAAACAAATAATTGTGTGAGTGCTGTATGACTAGAGCGCTAAACAAAACAAATAATTGTGTGAGTGCTGTATGACTAGAGCGCTAAACAAAACAAATAATTGTGTGAGTGCTGTATGACTAGAGCGCTAAACAAATTATTGTGTGAGTGCTGTATGACTAGAGCGCTAAACAAATAATTGTGTGAGTGCTGTATGACTAGAGCGCTAAACAAATAATTGTGTGAGTGCTGTATGACCAGAGCGCTAAACAAATAATTGTGTGAGTGCTGTATGACTAGAGCGCTAAACAAATAATTGTGTGAGTGCTGTATGACTAGAGCGCTAAACAAAACAAATAATTGTGTGAGTGCTGTATGACTAGAGCGCTAAACAAATAATTGTGTGAGTGCTGTATGACTAGAGCGCTAAACAAATAATTGTGTGAGTGCTGTATGACTAGAGCGCTAAACAAATAATTGTGTGAGTGCTGTATGACTAGAGCGCTAAACAAATAATTGTGTGAGTGCTGTATGACTAGAGCGCTAAACAAAACAAATAATTGTGTGAGTGCTGTATGATTAGAGCGCTAAACAAATAATTGTGTGAGTGCTGTATGACTAGAGCGCTAAACAAATAATTGTGTGAGTGCTGTATGACTAGAGCGCTAAACAAAACAAATAATTGTGTGAGTGCTGTATGACTAGAGCGCTAAACAAAACAAATAATTGTGTGAGTGCTGTATGACTAGAGCGCTAAACAAAACAAATAATTGTGTGAGTGCTGTATGACTAGAGCGCTAAACAAATAATTGTGTGAGTGCTGTATGACTAGAGCGCTAAACAAATAATTGTGTGAGTGCTGTATGACTAGAGCGCTAAACAAATAATTGTGTGAGTGCTGTATGACTAGAGCGCTAAACAAAACAAATAATTGTGTGAGTGCTGTGTGACTAGAGCGCTAAACAAAACAAATAATTGTGTGAGTGCTGTATGACTAGAGCGCTAAACAAATAATTGTGTGAGTGCTGTATGACTAGAGCGCTAAACAAATAATTGTGTGAGTGCTGTATGACTAGAGCGCTAAACAAATAATTGTGTGAGTGCTGTATGACTAGAGCGCTAAACAAATAATTGTGTGAGTGCTGTGTGACTAGAGCGCTAAACAAAACAAATAATTGTGTGAGTGCTGTATGACTAGAGCGCTAAACAAAACAAATAATTGTGTGAGTGCTGTATGACTAGAGCGCTAAACAAAACAAATAATTGTGTGAGTGCTGTATGTCTAGAGCGCTAAACAAATAATTGTGTGAGTGCTATATGACTAGAGCGCTAAACAAATAATTGTGTGAGTGCTGTATGACTAGAGCGCTAAACAAATAATTGTGTGAGTGCTGTATGACTAGAGCGCTAAACAAAACAAATAATTGTGTGAGTGCTGTGTGACTAGAGCGCTAAACAAAACAAATAATTGTGTGAGTGCTGTATGACTAGAGCGCTAAACAAAACAAATAATTGTGTGAGTGCTGTATGACTAGAGCGCTAAACAAATAATTGTGTGAGTGCTGTATGACTAGAGCGCTAAACAAAACAAATAATTGTGTGAGTGCTGTGTGACTAGAGCGCTAAACAAAACAAATAATTGTGCGGAGTGCTGTATGACTAGAGCGCTAAACAAAACAAATAATTGTTGTGAGTGCTGTAGTGACTAGAGCGCTAAACAAAACAAATAATTGTGTGAGTGCTGGTATGACTAGAGCGCTAAACAAATAATTGTGTGAGTGCTGTATGACTAGAGCGCTAAACAAATAATTGTGTGAGTGCTGTATGACTAGAGCGCTAAACAAATAATTGTGTGAGTGCTGTATGACTAGAGCGCTAAACAAATAATTGTGGTGAGTGCTGTATGACTAGGAGCGCTAAACAAATAATTGTGTGAGTGCTGTATGACTAGAGCGCTAAACAAATAATTGTGTGGTGAGTTGCTGGGGGGGGGGGACTAGAGCGCTAAACAAATAATTGTGTGAGTGCTGTAATGACTAGAGCGCTAAAGCAAATAATTGTGTGAGTGCTGTATGACTAGAGTCGCTAAACAAAACAAATAATTGTGTGAGTGCTGTATGACTAGAGCGCTAAACAAATAATTGTGTGAGTGCTGTATGACTAGAGCGCTAAACAAAACAAATAATTGTGTGAGTGCTGTATGACTAGAGCGCCAAACAAAACAAATAATTGTGTGAGTGCTGTATGACTAGAGCGCTAAACAAATAATTGTGTGAGTGCTGTATGACTAGAGCGCTAAACAAAACAAATAATTGTGTGAGTGCTGTATGACTAGAGCGCTAAACAAAACAAATAATTGTGTGAGTGCTGTATGACTAGAGCGCTAAACAAAACAAATAATTGTGTGAGTGCTGTATGACTAGAGCGCTAAACAAAACAAATAATTGTGTGAGTGCTGTATGACTAGAGCGCTAAACAAAACAAATAATTGTGTGAGTGCTGTATGACTAGAGTGCTAAACAAATAATTGTGTGAGTGCTGTATGACTAGAGCGCTAAACAAATAATTGTGTGAGTGCTGTATGACTAGAGCGCTAAACAAATAATTGTGTGAGTGCTGTATGACTAGAGCGCTAAACAAATAATTGTGTGAGATGCTGTATGACTAAGAAGCGGCTAAACAAATAATTGTGGGAGTGCTGTATGACCTAGAGCGCTAAACAAAATAATTGTGTGAGTGCTGTAAGATAGACTAGAGGCGCTAAACAAAACAAATAATTGAGCTTACTAAGCCTAAACAAATATTGTGTGAGTGCTGTATGGAACTAGTAAGCGCTAAAAAAAATAATTTGTAGGTGAGTGCTGTATGACCTTCAGAGCGGCTAAACAAATAATTGTTGTGAGTGCTGTCGATGACTAGAGCTCTAAACAAAAATGAATTGTGTGGAATTGCTTGTATGAACTAGGAGCGCTAAACAAGAAAATAATGTGTGAGCTGCTGTATGACTAGAGCTGCTAAAACAAATAATTGTAGTGAGTGCTGTATGCCTTAGAGCTGCTAAAACAAATAATTGTTTGTGAGGCGGTCGATGACTAGAGCGCTAAAACAAATAATTGTGTGAGTTGCCTGTATGGGACGTAGAGCGCTAAACAAATCTTCGTGTGAGGGCTGTATGACTAGAGCGCTAAACAAAACAAATAATTGTGTGAGTGCTGTATGACTAGAGCGCGTAAACAAAACAAATAATTGTGAGAGTGCTGTATGACTAGAGCGCTAAACAAATAATTGTGTGAGTGCTGTATGACTAGAGCGCTAAACAAATAATTGTGTGAGTGTTGTATGACTAGAGCGCTAAACAAAACAAATAATTGTGTGAGTGCTGTATGTCTAGAGCGCTAAACAAATAATTGTGTGAGTGCTGTATGACTAGAGCGCTAAACAAAAGAAATAATTGTGTGAGTGCTGTATGACTAGAGCGCTAAACAAAACAAATAATTGTGTGAGTGCTGTATGACTAGAGCGCTAAACAAATTATTGTGTGAGTGCTGTATGACTAGAGCGCTAAACAAATAATTGTGTGAGTGCTGTATGACTAGAGCGCTAAACAAATAATTGTGTGAGTGCTGTATGACTAGAGCGCTAAACAAATAATTGTGTGAGTGCTGTATGACTAGAGCGCTAAACAAATAATTGTGTGAGTGCTGTATGACTAGAGCGCTAAACAAAACAAATAATTGTGTGAGTGCTGTATGACTAGAGCGCTAAACAAATAATTGTGTGAGTGCTGTATGACTAGAGCGCTAAACAAATAATTGTGTGAGTGCTGTATGACTAGAGCGCGAAACAAATAATTGTGTGAGTGCTGTATGACTAGAGCGCTAAACAAATAATTGTGTGAGTGCTGTATGACTAGAGCGCTAAACAAAACAAATAATTGTGTGAGTGCTGTATGATTAGAGCGCTAAACCAAATAATTGTGTGAGTGCTGTATGACTAGAGCGCTAAACAAATAATTGTGTGAGTGCTGTATGACTAGAGCGCTAAACAAAACAAATAATTGTGTGAGTGCTGTATGACTAGAGCGCTAAACAAAACAAATAATTGTGTGAGTGCTGTATGACTAGAGCGCTAAACAAAACAAATAATTGTGTGAGTGCTGTATGACTAGAGCGCTAAACAAATAATTGTGTGAGTGCTGTATGACTAGGAGCGCTAAACAAATAATTGTGTGAGTGCTGTATGACTAGAGCGCTAAACAAATAATTGTGTGAGTGCTGTATGACTAGAGCGCTAAACAAAACAAATAATTGTGTGAGTGCTGTAGTCATACAGCACTCACAAACAAAACAAATAATTGTGTGAGTGCTGTATGACTAGAGTGCTAAACAAATAATTGTGTGAGTGCTGTATGACTAGAGCGCTAAACAAATAATTGTGTGAGTGCTGTATGACTAGAGCGCTAAACAAATAATTGTGTGAGTGCTGTATGACTAGAGCGCTAAACAAATAATTGTGTGAGTGCTGTGTGACTAGAGCGCTAAACAAAACAAATAATTGTGTGAGTGCTGTATGACTAGAGCGCTAAACAAAACAAATAATTGTGTGAGTGCTGTATGACTAGAGCGCTAAACAAAACAAATAATTGTGTGAGTGCTGTATGTCTAGAGCGCTAAACAAATAATTGTGTGAGTGCTATATGACTAGAGCGCTAAACAAATAATTGTGTGAGTGCTGTATGACTAGAGCGCTAAACAAATAATTGTGTGAGTGCTGTATGACTAGAGCGCTAAACAAAACAAATAATTGTGTGAGTGCTGTGTGACTAGAGCGCTAAACAAAACAAATAATTGTGTGAGTGCTGTATGACTAGAGCGCTAAACAAAACAAATAATTGTGTGAGTGCTGTATGACTAGAGCGCTAAACAAATAATTGTGTGAGTGCTGTATGACTAGAGCGCTAAACAAAACAAATAATTGTGTGAGTGCTGTGTGACTAGAGCGCTAAACAAACAAATAATTGTGTGAGTGCTGTATGACTAGAGCGCTAAACAAAACAAATAATTGTGTGAGTGCTGTTGACTAGAGCGCTAAACAAAACAAATAATTGTGTGAGTGCTGTATGACTAGAGCGCTAAACAAATAATTGTGTGAGTGCTGTATGACTAGAGCACTAAACAAATAATTGTGTGAGTGCTGTATGACTAGAGCGCTAAACAAATAATTGTGTGAGTGCTGTATGACTAGAGCGCTAAACAAATAATTGTGTGAGTGCTGTATGACTAGAGCGCTAAACAAATAATTGTGTGAGTGCTGTATGACTAGAGCGCTAAACAAATAATTGTGTGAGTGCTGTATGACTAGAGCGCTAAACAAATAATTGTGTGAGTGCTGTATGACTAGAGTGCTAAACAAAACAAATAATTGTGTGAGTGCTGTATGACTAGAGCGCCAAACAAAACAAATAATTGTGTGAGTGCTGTATGACTAGAGCGCTAAACAAATAATTGTGTGAGTGCTGTATGACTAGAGCGCTAAACAAAACAAATAATTGTGTGAGTGCTGTATGACTAGAGCGCTAAACAAAACAAATAATTGTGTGAGTGCTGTATGACTAGAGCGCTAAACAAAACAAATAATTGTGTGAGTGCTGTATGACTAGAGCGCTAAACAAAACAAATAATTGTGTGAGTGCTGTATGACTAGAGCGCTAAACAAAACAAATAATTGTGTGAGTGCTGTGTGACTAGAGCGCTAAACAAAACAAATAATTGTGTGAGTGCTGTATGACTAGAGCGCTAAACAAAACAAATAATTGTGTGAGTGCTGGGGGGGGGGGAGGGAGGTATGACTAGAGCGCTAAACAAATAGATTGTGTGAGTGCTGTATGACTAGAGCGCTAAACAAATAATTGTGTGAGTGCTGTATGACTAGAGCGCTAAACAAATCAAATAATTGTGTGAGTGCTGTATGACTAGAGCGCTAAACAAAACAAATAATTGTGTGAGTGCTGTGTGACTAGAGCGCTAAACAAAACAATAATTGTGTGAGTGCTGGTTGACTAGAGCGCTAAACAAATAATTGTGTGGAGTGCTGTATGACTAGAGCGCTAAACAAATAATTGTGTGAGTGCTGTATACTAGAGCGCTAAACAAGATTAATTGTGTGAGTGCTGTAGTGACTAGAGCGCTAAACAAAATAATTGTGTGAGTGCTGTATGACTAGAGCGCAAAACACAAATATTGTTGTGAGTGCTGTATGACTAGAGCGCTAAACAAAACAAATAATTGTGTGAGTGCTGTATGACCTAGAGCGCTAAAACAAATAATTGTTGTGAGTGCTTATGACTAGAGCGCTAAACAAATAATTGTGTGAGTGCTGTATGACTAGAGCGCTAAACAAATAATTGTGTGAGTGGTGTATGACTAGAGCGCTAAACAAAACAAATAATTGTGTGAGTGCTGTGTGACTAGAGCGCTAAACAAAACAAATAATTGTGTGAGTGCTGTATGACTAGAGCGCTAAACAAATAATTGTGTGAGTGCTGTATGACTAGAGCGCTAAACAAATAATTGTGTGAGTGCTGTATGACTAGAGCGCTAAACAAATAATTGTGTGAATGCTGTATGACTAGAGCGCTAAACAAAACAAATAATTGTGTGAGTGCTGTATGACTAGAGCGCTAAACAAAACAAATAATTGTGTGAGTGCTGTATGACTAGAGCGCTAAACAAAACAAATAATTGTGTGAGTGCTGTATGACTAGAGCGCTAAACATATAATTGTGTGAGTGCTGTATGACTAGAGCGCTAAACAAATAATTGTGTGAGTGCTGTATGACTAGAGCGCTAAACAAAACAAATAATTGTGTGAGTGCTGTATGACTAGAGCGCTAAACAAAACAAATAATTGTGTGAGTGCTGTATGACTAGAGCGCTAAACAAATAATTGTGTGAGTGCTGTATGACTAGAGCGCTAAACAAAACAAATAATTGTGTGAGTGCTGTATGACTAGAGCGCTAAACAAAACAAATAATTGTGTGAGTGCTGTATGACTAGAGCGCTAAACAAAACAAATAATTGTGTGAGTGTTGTATGACTAGAGCGCTAAACAAATAATTGTGTGAGTGCTGTATGACTAGAGCGCTAAACAAATAATTGTGTGAGTGCTGTATGACTAGAGCGCTAAACAAATAATTGTGTTAGTGCTGTATGACTAGAGCGCTAAACAAATAATTGTGTGAGTGCTGTATGACTAGAGCGCTAAACAAATAATTGTGTGAGTGCTGTATGACTAGAGCGCTAAACAAATAATTGTGTGAGTGCTGTATGACTAGAGCGCTAAACAAATAATTGTGTGAGTGCTGTATGACTAGAGCGCTAAACAAATAATTGTGTGAGTGCTGTATGACTAGAGCGCTAAACAAATAATTGTGTGAGTGCTGTATGACTAGAGCGCTAAACAAATAATTGTGTGAGTGCTGTATGACTAGAGCGCTAAACAAAACAAATAATTGTGTGAGTGCTGTATGACTAGAGCGCTAAACAAATAATTGTGTGAGTGCTGTATGACTAGAGCGCTAAACAAAACAAATAATTGTGTGAGTGCTGTATGACTAGAGCGCTAAAGAAATAATTGTGTGAGTGCTGTATGACTAGAGCGCTAAACAAAACAAATAATTGTGTGAGTGCTGTATGACTAGAGCGCTAAACAAAACAAATAATTGTGTGAGTGCTGTATGACTAGAGCGCTAAACAAAACAAATAATTGTGTGAGTGCTGTATGACTAGAGCGCTAAACAAATAATTGTGTGAGTGCTGTGTTACTAGAGCGCTAAACAAATAATTGTGTGAGTGCTGTATGACTAGAGCGCTAAACAAAACAAATAATTGTGTGAGTGCTGTGTGACTAGAGCGCTAAACAAAACAAATAATTGTGTGAGTGCTGTATGACTAGAGCGCTAAACAAATAATTGTGTGAGTGCTGTATGACTAGAGCGCTAAACAAATAATTGTGTGAGTGCTGTATGACTAGAGCGCTAAACAAATAATTGTGTGAGTGCTGTATGACTAGAGCGCTAAACAAAACAAATAATTGTGTGAGTGCTGTATGACTAGAGCGCTAAACAAAACAAATAATTGTGTGAGTGCTGTATGACTAGAGCGCTAAACAAATAATTGTGTGAGTGCTGTATGACTAGAGCGCTAAACAAAACAAATAATTGTGTGAGTGCTGTATGACTAGAGCGCTAAACAAATAATTGTGTGAGTGCTGTATGACTAGAGCGCTAAACAAAACAAATAATTGTGTGAGTGCTGTATGACTAGAGCGCTAAACAAAACAAATAATTGTGTGAGTGCTGTATGACTAGAGCGCTAAACAAATAATTGTGTGAGTGCTGTATGACTAGAGCGCTAAACAAATAATTGTGTGAGTGCTGTATGACTAGAGCGCTAAACAAATAATTGTGTGAGTGCTGTATGACTAGAGCGCTAAACAAAACAAATAATTGTGTGAGTGCTGTATGACTAGAGCGCTAAACAAAACAAATAATTGTGTGAGTGCTGTATGACTAGAGCGCTAAACAAAACAAATAATTGTGTGAGTGCTGTATGACTAGAGCGCTAAACAAAACAAATAATTGTGTGAGTGCTGTATGACTAGAGCGCTAAACAAAACAAATAATTGTGTGAGTGCTGTATGACTAGAGCGCTAAACAAAACAAATAATTGTGTGAGTGTTGTATGACTAGAGCGCTAAACAAAACAAATAATTGTGTGAGTGCTGTATGACTAGAGCGCTAAACAAATAATTGTGTGAGTGCTGTATGACTAGAGCGCTAAACAAATAATTGTGTGAGTGCTGTATGACTAGAGCGCTAAACAAATAATTGTGTGAGTGCTGTATGACTAGAGCGCTAAACAAATAATTGTGTGAGTGCTGTATGACTAGAGCGCTAAACAAAACAAATAATTGTGTGAGTGCTATATGACTAGAGCGCTAAACAAATAATTGTGTGAGTGCTGTATGACTAGAGCGCTAAACAAAACAAATAATTGTGTGAGTGCTGTATGACTAGAGCGCTAAACAAATAATTGCGTGAGTGCTGTATGACTAGAGCGCTAAACAAAACAAATAA
This sequence comes from Bombina bombina, assembly GCF_027579735.1. NCBI lineage: Eukaryota > Metazoa > Chordata > Amphibia > Anura > Bombinatoridae > Bombina > Bombina bombina. The sequence goes on from NC_069499.1 coordinate 1,582,477,148, forward strand.
TTGTGTGAGTGCTGTATGACTAGAGCGCTAAACAAATAATTGTGTGAGTGCTGTATGACTAGAGCGCTAAACAAATAATTGTGTGAGTGCTGTATGACTAGAGCGCTAAACAAATAATTGTGTGAGTGCTGTATGACTAGAGCGCTAAACAAAACAAATAATTGTGTGAGTGCTGTATGACTAGAGCGCTAAACAAATAATTGTGTGAGTGCTGTATGACTAGAGCGCTAAACAAAACAAATAATTGTGTGAGTGCTGTATGACTAGAGCGCTAAACAAAACAAATAATTGTTTGAGTGCTGTATGACTAGAGCGCTAAACTAAACAAATAATTGTGTGAGTGCTGTATGACTAGAGCGCTGATTGGAGAACAAAGACTAAACGCATCATCATTAAGTGATGCATTAAACGCCATCTAAAATATCACTTACATAATTGATCTGTTTATATAAAGGGGCAAGTTTACCATCACTTTAAAGGTTATGCAGATTAGATTTGTTGCGATTATATAAAATAAACAAGGACACGGATACCTTCCAGGGTTCAGTGCTGCATTTTCTTGGGCATGTAGTTAGTTAATTAAAGGGACACTCAAGTGAAAAAATAAACTTTCAGGATTTAGATAGAGCAGCTAAACAACTTTCCAATTTACTTCCATTAACAAAATGTGCACAGTCTTTTTATATTTACACTTTTTGAGTCACCAGCTCCTACTGAGCATGTGCAAGAATTCACAGAATAAACATATATGCAATTGTGATTGGCTGATGACTGTCACATGGTACGTGTAGGCATTTGTGATTGGCTGATGGCTGTCACATGATACAGGAGAAATGGAAATTGATATAACTGAAATTTGTCAGATAAAATCTACTTCACTTGAAGTTCAGACTAAGGGGGCGATTTATCAAGCTGAAGCGGAATTCAGCATTGCACACAAGCTCTATTTTGCGCTCGCGTGCAATCCTGTCCCCTGCCTGCGCACAGCCAATTACTTGCGGGCAGGAGCTGTCAATATCCCCGGTTGATATATACCGGGGGAGATTGCAATTCGCCACTTAAGAGGAGGCGAAAGGTTAGGAAAGCAGTGGTCTGATGACCGCTGCTTGTTAAATAAGGCGTGCAGGTTTTCTTGTGAGAACCTGCACTCATATGGGGTCGAAAGGCTTGCAAAGCCTTTGATAAATCAACCCTAAGTGCTATTGCATTGTTTTTTATCATGCGTTTGTTATGCAGGTCTTCTGTATTTACTGTAAACATGCTTTTTGGCAATGGCAGGTATTTTTACATTTCCCTTTTGAACAGTTAACCTATCTTTATCTGATCAGCAGAATTGCCGTTTTTAATGTTAAAATGAGCTATTATGTTCAGCTCTCTGCCAGCCACTCCCTAGCTAATTTCATCCCCACCTCTGTACTTAGAGTTTTACAGATTCTTTCCTTAACTAAATAAAAGTTGCTGTGTGAATTTTATCCTCCAGCGTACATGAGCCATATATATAAATGTTATCCTCCAGCGTACATGTGCCATATATATGAATTTTATCCTCTAGCGTACATGTGCCATATATATGAATGTTATCCTCTAGCGTACATGTGCCATATATATGAATGTTATCCTCTAGCGTACATGTGCCATATATATGAATGTTATCCTCTAGCGTACATGTGCCATATATATGAATGTTATCCTCTAGCGTACATGAGCCATATATATGAATGTTATCCTCTAGCGTACATGAGCCATATATATGAATTTTATCCTCTAGCGTACATGAGCCATATATATGAATTTTATCCTCCAGCGTACATGAGCCATATATATAAATGTTATCCTCCAGCGTACATGAGCCATATATATAAATGTTATCCTCCAGCGTACATGAGCCATATATATAAATGTTATCCTCCAGCGTACATGTGCCATATATATAAATGTTATCCTCCAGCGTACATGAGCCATATATATGAATGTTATCCTCTAGCGTACATGTGCCATATATATGAATGTTATCCTCTAGCGTACATGAGCCATATATATGAATGTTATCCTCTAGCGTACATGAGCCATATATATGAATTTTATCCTCTAGCGTACATGAGCCATATATATGAATTTTATCCTCCAGCGTACATGAGCCATATATATAAATGTTATCCTCCAGCGTACATGAGCCATATATATAAATGTTATCCTCCAGCGTACATGAGCCATATATATAAATGTTATCCTCCAGCGTACATGTGCCATATATATGAATTTTATCCTCTAGCGTACATGAGCCATATATATGAATTTTATCCTCCAGCGTACATGAGCCATATATATGAATTTTATCCTCCAGCATACATGAGCCATATATATGAATTTTATCCTCCAGCGTACATGAGCCATATATATGAATTTTATCCTCTAGCGTACATGAGCCATATATATGAATTTTATCCTCCAGCGTACATGAGCCATATATATGAATTTTATCCTCCCGCGTACATGAGCCATATATATGAATTTTATCCTCTAGCATACATGAGCCATATATATGAATTTTATCCTCTAGCATACATGAGCCATATATATGAATTTTATCCTCTAGCGTACATGAGCCATATATATGAATTTTATCCTCCAGCGTACATGAGCCATATATATGAATTTTATCCTCCAGCGTACATGAGCCATATATATGAATTTTATCCTCCAGCGTACATGAGCCATATATATGAATTTTATCCTCCAGCGTACATGGGCCATATATATGAATTTTATCCTCTAGCATACATGAGCCATATATATGAATTTTATCCTCTAGCGTACATGAGCCATATATATGAATTTTATCCTCTAGCATACATGAGCCATATATATGAATTTTATCCTCCAGCGTACATGAGCCATATATATGAATTTTATCCTCCAGCATACATGAGCCATATATATGAATTTTATCCTCTAGCATACATGAGCCATATATATGAATTTTATCCTCCAGCATACATGAGCCATATATATGAATTTTATCCTCTAGCATACATGAGCCATATATATGAATTTTATCCTCTAGCATACATGAGCCATATATATGAATTTTATCCTCTAGCATACATGAGCCATATATATGAATTTTATCCTCCAGCATACATGAGCCATATATATGAATTTTATCCTCCAGCGTACATGAGCCATATATATATGAATTTTATCCTCCAGCGTACATGAGCCATATATATGAATTTTATCCTCCAGCGTACATGAGCCATATATATGAATTTTATCCTCTAGCATACATGGGCCATATATATGAATTTTATCCTCCAGCGTACATGATCCATATATATGAATTTTATCCTCCAGCATACATGAGCCATATATATGAATTTTATCCTCCAGCATACATGGACCATATATATGAATTTTATCCTCTAGCATACATGGGCCATATATATAAATGTTATCCTCCAGCATACATGGGCCATATATATGAATTTTATCCTCCAGCATACGGATTATATGATAACCTTGCATGGCGAATCCTTTCTGTTTTGCTTTCATGACGTTTGAATTACTTTGCCATGCCTGTATGAATTGTATTTGTTCAATAAAAAAAAATAAAAAAAAAAAAAAAAATGTTATCCTCCAGCGTACATGAGCCATATATATAAATGTTATCCTCCAGCGTACATGAGCCATATATATGAATTTTATCCTCCAGCATACATGGGCCATATATATGAATTTTATCCTCCAGCATACATGGGCCATATATATGAATTTTATCCTCCAGCATACGTGGGCCATATATATACATTTTATCCTCAAGCATACATGAGCCATATATATGAATTTTATCCTCCAGCATACATGTGCCATATATATAAATTTTATGCTCCAGCATACATGAGCCATTTATATATATAAATTTTATCCTCCAGCTTACATGAACCATATATATATAAATTTTGTCCTCCAGCATACATGAGCCATATATATATATATATATAAATGTTATCCTCCAGCATACGTGGGCCATATATATGAATTTTATCCTCCAGCATACATGGGCTATATATATGAATTTTATCCTCTAGCATACATGAGCCATATATATGAATTTTATCCTCCAGCATACATGGGCCATATATATGAATTTTATCCTCCAGCATACATGGGCCATATATATGAATTTTATCCTCCAGCATACGTGGGCCATATATATGAATTTTATCCTCCAGCATACATGGGCTATATATATGAATTTTATCCTCCAGCATACATGTGCCATATATATGAATTTTATCCTCCAGCATACGTGGGCCATATATATGAATTTTATCCTCCAGCATACATGGGCTATATATCCTCTAGCATACATGGGCCATATATATAAATTTTATCCTCCAGCATACATGGGCCATATATATGAATTTTATCCTCCAGCATACATGAACCATATATATGAATTTTATCCTCCAGCATACATGGGCCATTTATATGAATTTTATCATCCAGCATACATGGGCCATATATATGAATTTTATTCTCCAGCATACATGAACCATATATATGAATTTTATCCTCTAGCATACATGAGCCATATATATAAATCTTATCCTCCAGCATACATGGGCCATATATATAAATCTTATCCTCCAGCATACATGAGCCATCCTATATTATAAAGACAAGAGTTTGTCTGAAGCCGTCATGCGCAGTTCAGACAAACTCTTGCAGCTGATCGCACGCGCACCCACCCGGCAAGTGAAGGCGCACAGGAGAGAGAGTGAGAGAGAGAGAGAGAGTTGCAAGAGGATCACCCACAGCAGAGCTGCTATATAGCTCCTCCCCTCACTGCCATATCCAGTCATTCTCTTGCAACTCTCAAACAAAGATGGAGGTAGTAAGAGGAGAGTGGTGTTTTATAGTTAGTTACTTTCTTCAATCAAAAGTTTGTTATTTTTAAATGGTACCGGAGCGTACTATTTTATCTCAGGCAGTATTTAGAAGAAGAATCTGCCTGCGATTTCTATGATCTTAGCAGAAGTAACTAAGATCCACTGCCGTTCTCACATATTCTGAGGAGTGAGGTAACTTCAGAGGGGGAATGGCGTGCAGGTTTTCCTGCAATAAGGTATGTGCAGTTAACATTTTTCTAGGGATGGAATTTGCTAGAAAATGCTGCTGATACCGGATTAATGTAAGTTAAGCCTAAATGCAGTGATTTAATAGCGACTGGTATCAGGCTTATTAACAGAGATACATACTCTTATAAAAGTGTAATATAAAACGTTTGCTGGCATGTTAATCGTTTTTATATATGTTTGGTGATAAAACTTATTGGGGCTAGTTTTTTTCCACATGGCTGGCTTGATTTTTGCCTAGAAACAGTTTCCTGAGGCTTTCCACTGTTGTAATATGAGTGGGAGGGGCCTATTTTAGCGCTTTTCTGCGCAGCTAAAATTACAGACAGAGACACTCAGCTTCCTTCTGCATGATACAGGACATCTCTGAAGGGCTCAAAAGGCTTCAAAGTCGTGTTTGAGGAGGGTAACAACCACAGTAGACCTGTGGTAGTTGTTGTGACTGGTTTTAAAAACGTTTTGTCATTTATTATTCCGTTTTTGGTATTAAGGGGTTAATCATCCATTTGCAAGTGGGTGCAATGCTCTGCTAACTTGTTACATACACTGTAAAAATTTCGTTAGTGTAACTGCCTTTTTTCACTGTTATTTCAAATTTTGTCAAAATTTGTTTTTCTTAAAGGCGCAGTAACGTTTTTTTATATTGCTTGTTAACTTGGTTTAAAGTGTTTTCCAAGCTTGCTAGTCTCATTGCTAGTCTGTACAAACATGTCTGACACAGAGGAAACTACTTGTTCATTATGTTTAAAAGCCATGGTGGAGCCCCATAGGAGAATGTGTACTAAATGTATTGATTTCACCTTAAACAGTAAAGATCAGTCTTTATCTATAAAAGAATTGTCACCAGAGGGGTCTGTCGAGGGGGAAGTTATGCCGACTAACTCTCCCCACGTGTCGGACCCTTCGCCTCCCGCTCAAGGGACGCACGCTAATATGGCGCCAAGTACATCAGGGACGCCCATAGCGATTACTTTGCAGGACATGGCTGCAATCATGAATAATACCCTGTCAGAGGTATTAGCCAGATTGCCTGAATTAAGAGGCAAGCGCGATAGCTCTGGGGTTAGACGAGATACAGAGCGCGTAGATGCTGTAAGAGCCATGTCTGATACTGCGTCACAATATGCAGAACCTGAGGACGGAGAGCTTCAGTCTGTGGGTGACATCTCTGACTCGGGGAGACCTGATTCAGAGATTTCTAATTTTAAATTTAAGCTTGAGAACCTCCGTGTATTGCTTGGGGAGGTATTAGCTGCTCTGAATGACTGTGACACAATTGCAGTGCCAGAGAAATTGTGTAGACTGGATAAATACTATGCAGTGCCGGTGAGTACTGATGTTTTTCCAATACCTAAAAGGCTTACAGAAATTATTAGTAAGGAGTGGGATAGACCCGGTGTGCCTTTTTCCCCACCTCCTATATTTAAAAAAATGTTTCCAATAGATGCCACTACACGGGACTTATGGCAGACAGTCCCTAAGGTGGAGGGAGCAGTTTCTATTTTAGCAAAGCGTACCACTATCCCGGTTGAGGACAGTTGTGCTTTTTCAGATCCAGTGGATAAAAAATTAGAGGGTTACCTTAAGAAAATGTTTATTCAACAAGGTTTTATTTTACAGCCCCTTGCATGCATTGCGCCTGTCACTGCTGCGGCGGCGTTCTGGTTTGAGGCCCTGGAAGAGGCCATCCATACAGCTCCATTGACTGAAATTATTGACAAGCTTAGAACACTTAAGCTAGCTAACTCATTTGTTTCTGATGCCATTGTTCATTTGACTAAACTAACGGCTAAGAATTCCGGATTCGCCATCCAGGCGCGTAGGGCGCTATGGCTTAAATCCTGGTCAGCTGATGTGACTAAATTACTCAACATTCCTTTCAAGGGGCAGACCTTATTCAGGCCTAGTTTGAAAGAAATTATTGCTGACATTACTGGAGGTAAGGGTCATACCCTTCCTCAGGACAGGGCCAAATCATGGGCCAAACAGTCTAATTTTCGTGCCTTTCGAAATTTCAAGGCAGGTACAACATCAACTTCCTCTGCTTCAAAACAAGAGGGAACTTTTGCTCAATCCAAGCAGGCCTGGAAACCTAACCAGTGCTGGAACAAGGGCAAGCAGGCCAGAAAGCCTGCTGCTGCCTCCAAGACAGCATGAAGGAACGGCCCCCTATCCGGCAACGGATCTAGTAGGGGGCATACTCTCTCTCTTCGCCCAGGCGTGGGCAAGAGATGTTCAGGATCCCTGGGCGTTGGAGATCATATCTCAGGGATATCTTCTGGACTTCAAAGCTTCTCTTCCACAAGGGAGATTTCACCTTTCAAGATTATCTGCAAACCAGATAAAGAAAGAGGCATTCCTACGCTGCGTGCAAGACCTCCTTGTAATGGGAGTGATCCATCCAGTTCCGCGGACGGAACAAGGACAGGGGCTTTATTCAAATCTGCTTGTGGTTCCCAAAAAAGAGGGAACCTTCAGACCAATTTTGGATCTAAAGATCTTAAACAAATTCCTCAGAGTTCCATCATTCAAGATGGAAACTATTCGAACCATTTTACCCATGATCCAAGAGGGTCAGTACATGACCACAGAGGACTTAAAGGATGCCTACCTTCACATTCCGATTCACAAGAATCATCATCGGTTCCTGAGGTTTGCCTTTCTAGACAGGCATTACCAATTTGTAGCTCTTGCATTCGGGTTGGCTACAGCCCCAAGAATTTTTACAAAGATTCTGGGCTCACTTCTGGCGGTTCTAAGACCGCGAGGCATAGCGGTGGCTCCTTATCTAGACGACATCCTGATACAGGCGTCAAGCTTTCAAACATACAGAGATAGTTCTGGCATTTCTGAGGTCGCATGGGTGGAAAGTGAACGAAGAAAAGAGTTCGCTATCTCCTCTCACAAGGGTTTCCTTCCTAGGGACTCTAATAGATTCTATAGAAATCAAAATTTACCTGACGGAGTCTCCAAGATAATTCGCTGGGCAGAGTCTCACTCTTGCCACCTGTCAGCGATCCATATCCCGGGCGTAGAGAACTGGGAGGCGGATTTTCTAAGTCGTCAGACTTTTCATCCGGGGGAGTGGGAACTCCATCCGGAGGTGTTTGCTCAACTGGTCCGTCGTTGGGGCAAACCAGAACTGGATCTCATGGCGTCTCGCCAGAACGCCAAGCTTCCGTGTTACGGATCCAGGTCCAGGGACCCAGAAGCGACGCTGATAGATGCTCTAGCAGCTCCTTGGTTCTTCAACCTGGCTTATGTGTTTCCACCGTTTCCTCTGCTCCCTCGACTGATTGCCAAGATCAGACAGGAGAGAGCATGGGTGATTCTGATAACGCCTGCGTGGCCACACAGGAAATGGTATGCAGATCTGGTGGGCATGTCATCCTTTCCACCGTGGACTCTGCCTCTGAGACAAGACCTTCTAATACAAGGTCCTTTCAATCATCCGAATCTAGTTTCTCTGAGACTGACTGCATGAAGATTGAACGCTTGATCCTATCAAAGCGTGGCTTCTCCGAGTCAGTCATTGATACCTTAATACAGGCACGAAAGCCTGTCACCAGGGAAATCTACTACAAGATATGGCATAAATATCTTCATTGGTGTGAATCCAAGAATTACTCATGGAGTAGGATTAGGATTCCTAGGATATTGTCCTTCCTCCAAGAGGGTTTGGACAAAGGATTATCAGCTAGTTCTTTAAACGGACAGATTTCGGCTCTGTCTATTCTTTTACACAAGCGTCTGGCAGAAGTTCCAGACGACCAGGCGTTTTGTCAGGCTTTAGTTAGAATTAAGCCTGTGTTTAAACCTGTTGCTCCCCCATGGAGCTTAAACTTGGTTCTTAAAGTTCTCCAAGGAGTTCCGTTTGAACCCCTTCATTCTATTGATATCAAACTTCTATCATGGAAAGTTCTGTTTCTGATGGCTATTTCCTCGGCTCGAAGAGTCTCTGAGTTATCTGCCTTACATTGTGATTCTCCTTATCTGATCTTTCATTCAGATAAAGTAGTTCTGCGTACAAAACCTGGGTTTTTACCCAAGGTGGTTTCTAACAAGAATATCAATCAAGAGATTGTTGTTCCATCATTGTGTCCTAATCCTTCTTCGAAGAAGGAACGTCTTTTACATAATCTAGATGTAGTGCGTGCCTTGAAGTTTTACTTACAAGCTACTAAGGATTTTCGTCAAACATCTAGCCTGTTTGTTGTTTACTCTGGACAGAGGAGAGGTCAGAAGGCCTCGGCAACCTCTCTTTTTTTTTGGCTTCGGAGTATAATCCGTTTAGCCTATGAGACTGCTGGACAGCAGCCCCCTGAAAGAATTACAGCTCATTCTACTAGAGCTGTGGCTTCCACCTGGGCCTTTAAAAATGAGGCTTCTGTTGAACAGATTTGCAAGGCTGCGACCTGGTCTTCGCTTCATACCTTTTCAAAATTTTACAAATTTGATACTTTTGCTTCTTCGGAAGCTGTTTTTGGGAGAAAGGTTCTACAGGCAGTGGTTCCTTCCGTTTCAGTTCCTGCCTTGTCCCTCCCATCATCCGTGTACTTTAGCTTTGGTATTGGTATCCCACAAGGTATCCCACAAGTAATGGATGATCCGTGGACTGGATACACTTAACAAGAGAAAACATAATTTATGCTTACCTGATACATTTATTTCTCTTGTAGTGTATCCAGTCCACGGCCCGCCCTGTCCTTTTAAGGCAGGTCTAAATTTTTCTCTGCTTGTTTCGGTCGAATGACTGGATATGGCAGGATATGGCAGTGAGGGGAGGAGCTATATAGCAGCTCTGCTGTGGGTGATCCTCTTGCAACTTCCTGTTAGGAAGGAGAATATCCCATAAGTAATGGATGATCCGTGGACTGGATACACTACATGAGAAATAAATTTATCAGGTAAGCATAAATTATGTTTTTTATAGAGGATGGGAGCCGCATCCTGCTCACTTAGCTGGTGTAGGCTCTGCGTACAGCATTGGTTCAGGGGACCATGTGCCAAACCTTTATTATTTTGTTACATAAAGAGGCATCATTTACTACTAGATACGTATTACAGCCTGAGGCTTTCACCCACTGTGACCAGTAAATGTTTTCTATCTTTGTCTTTTAGTCCGTCATCCTTCCTGTGTACAACGCTGAGCAATGGCTGGATGAATGCTTGCAATCTGTGTTAGAACAAGACTTTCCCGGCTCACTCCAGCTGTCTGTTTACAATGATGCCAGTAAGGTAGGACTATGGGCTCAATTCTCTAAAGCTCTCTGGCCTGGTGAGATTATCTAAGAAGTCTCATTTGTACAGCAAGGTGTAGAAAGGCACATTTTAGCATGAGAGCTATTCAGACACATTACAATATAATGCTCATCCCCAAGGAGTGTCAGCTGTGGCATGCTGGGATATAACTGTTTCATGCAGGTGTTTACAAGTAAAGAAGAGCAAACAGTTTGTAATATAAAATGTTTATTTGTTCTGTTCAGTTAAAAATCTTTGCAGAATACTTTCTTAGTTATCCCCCCTTTCCTGTAATTTACATAATTGTTTCTTAACCGAGGTCCTCAAGTACCCCCAGCAGGACAGGTTTTCATTATAGCTGAACCAGAGAACAGGTGAAATAATAGACTGATGGTTGAGAGCAGGATAGTAACCATGGTTACTGATCAGCTGATTATTTCCCCTTTGCACTGGTGCAGCTATAAGGGAAACCTGGCCTGTTGGGGGTACTTGAGGACTGGGGTTGAGAAACACTGATTTAAAGTAACGCTAAAGTCAAAATTACACTTTTTGTGAGTCAGATACAACAATCCTTTTAAGAGGTTTTCCATACTTCCATACTTCCATCATCAAATTGTGCACACTTTTTTTTTTTTTTGCTATACAACATTTGTTACACAACATGTACATGAATTGCTACTAACTAATACATGTTTTTGAGGGTAAAAGAATAGAATGTACCCCATGGGCCACAACAAGCCAATATTGAGGTATAATAATTCACATATTTCACGGATATTCATCTGCTTAATAAAATATTCAGCTAATATTATAGGCTATATGAACACTATTGACCAAGCGTAATATGATGTACATGACAAAATATGATACCTCGTTTTTTGGAAACCTTAAATTAACCAATACTCCCTTATGAAAAAGATCGTCCTATAGAATGATATCTTGCTACAGATTGTGACAATTAAGAAAACCAAAATACTAATGGCACTGCACAAATTTACAAAATAGGGTAGCCTATTATTCTCTGGATTGGTTAATAAGATATATTTGTGTAAATCTATTTATAATCCAGATTTATTATCTAGTGAGATGGCTGAGGTGCTGTGTACTGGTTATTTGAAACGAGAATTATCAATCCTGGGGTTGATAGAATGTACACCTGTGTAGCACTCTTCCCCTATTTGACAATGGCAAAAATTGGACAAGATATAGGAGTCTGAAATTGGAGGAGTGCGTTGGGATATATTAAAATATAACTTTTATTTAGTAAATTAAAATAAAAAGCAACAACAAACACAATCTACATACATACTTTGTTAAAATTACAGGATTGGGTCTGGTTATATTCTCTCCGTTATTCACGGAAGGTTGGAGTGGTTGTGATATATGTTGACTAATAGTCAGTTTCACATCAGGGTATTCTCAGTCACTGTGCACTGTTTCAATATTAGTAGCACTTGCTTAGTATCAGTAAAGCTGCAAGACTGTGATATTGAATCGAATGTACTGTATGTAGTTTATAACTCACAGTTGGATTCCAATATTAATATTTTAATATTAGATGTTAGCTAAAGTATGTATGTAGATTGTGTTTGTTGTTGCTTTTTATTTTAATTTACTAAATAAAAGTTATATTTTAATATATCCCAACGCACTCCTCCCATTTCAGACTCCTATATCTTGTCCAATTTTTGCCATTGTCAAATAGGGGAAGAGTGCTACACAGGTGTACATTCTATCAATCCCAGGATTGATAATTCTCAGATTATGACAATTGATAGATAGTGCAAAAGGTTCACCGATTTGGGCGAACGCACAGTGAAATGTCACTCTCCCTCTTGCTCATACTTAGCTGCTGGCGACATCTCCCCTAATCCTGGTCCCTCACAACCTCCTAACCTTTCACATCCTTGTGCGCCTTTCAATAAACTTCATAAACTAAACTCTGGTAACCTTAATCGCATTCCTCTTACATCTAAAAACCCCTCCCCCTTCACTTGTGCACTCTGGAACTCTTGCTCTGTTTGCAACAAGCTCACTTCTATCCATGATCTCTTTATCTCCCACTCTCTTAACCTTCTGGCTCTTACAGAAACCTGGCTCTCTGCTTCAGACACAGCATCCACTGCTGCACTGTCACATGGGGGTCTACATTTCAGCCACACTCCTAGGTCTGGCAATAGACAAGGAGGTGGCGTCGGTATTTTACTTTCCTCTCGTTGCACCTTCCAACAAATACAGCCCTTCTCTTCACTCACATTTTCTTCATTTGAAGCACACATGATTCGGTTATTCTCTCCCCTCTCTATACGTGTTGCAGTCATATACCGCCCCCCTGGCTCCCCAACTGAATTTTTAGATCACTTTGCTGCCTGGCTTCCTTATTTCCTTTCCTCAGACACCCCTGCCCTCATTCTTGGCGACTTTAACATCCCTCTTGACAATCCCAATGTCTCCTCTGCAACACAACTTCTTCAACTCACTTCCTCTTTCGGCCTGTCACAATGGACTGACTCTCCCACTCACAAAGATGGTCATTCCCTTGATCTGATTTTCACCTATCGATGCACTCTTTCAAATTTAACAAACTCCCCTTTTTCTCTCTCTGACCATCATCTCCTAACTTGCAACATCACTTCCCTACCAACAACTCCCCCTCCCTCTACCCCTCACACCAAACTTCACAGAAGCACTAAGTCACTAGATCTGCATCAGCTTGTTAGCTCTCTCAAACCTCTCCTCTCATCCATGACTTCCTTTTCCTGCCCTGACCAATCTATCTGCCAGTATAACTCCACCCTTACATCGGTCATTGACACTCTGGCCCCTCCAACCTTAGCTCAGAAACCACACTCTCATCCTCAGCCCTGGCATACTCCTCTGACACGATACCTACGCAGATGCTCCCGTACTGCTGAGCGACATTGGAGGAAATCTCGGAGTTCAGCTCACTTTCTTCACTACAAGTTCATCCTGAACTCCTACTATTCTGCCCTTAATCTTTATAAGCAACAATATTTTTCTAATATATAAAACAAGGGGTACCCAATAGGTAGAATTAGCAACTCTTTAAGTGTGATAATCCCCAATAATCACACTAAAATTAGAAAAATGTACAAAAGTTAGGAGTGCGCTCAAAAGAGCTCTACCACAATATTAATTTAATAATATAAAAGTAGGAATGGAATCAAACCTGATATTATAAATGAAATTTTATTTCAATATATATTCCACTAAAAACTTATTAGCAATAAAACACAAAAGCATATATATGATATAATAAGGTGCACCTTATATTTACTACACAGTTAGCACAGTTTATTTGAACCGTATTATATTAACGGAAAAAATATAAAAGAGGTATAGTTCAGCGTGTTGCTTTTATTTGTATCCAAACTTTGCAACAAAATTGTTTAGGCAACTCTGGAATGGAGTATCAAGTCTTTAAAAGTGTCGAATAATTATTCGATTGAGCAAGATGTTATTTATTTCCAGGTGGATATATTGTAAGTGTCTCTTGTATATATTTATCATCGAAGGTTAATATTGCCCATACAGATGGTTTACTCACCAGAATTCGAAAGTTACAGGTTTCACTTCTGTCTTTCTCTGACCCAATACTTTCCCAGCACTTTCCTTTTTGGGTATAGTAGTCGGCGTTCTGTTAGCCGTTAGCCGTTAGGTCGGATTCTGACGTGTCTCAAACACGTGCTATGCTCATCCGCCAATCACTGGATCAGGTTACCGGTGAGTTTGTTTTTCAAAAGAGCAAAATGTTCCGTGAATAGAAGTATATCAATAAATGTTCCAAGGGATATTATCTCACCAATGTAGGTCACTTTAACACCTTTACTCCCTGGAAACTTGACAGAAGTTCAGATTATGTCCAAATCGGAACTTTTACGTTTTCCAGATGCGATCCAGTGCTTTCTTTATGAGACGTCCACATCAAGCTGGCCAGCTTTCGTAGAGTCATCTCAGGATCTCCTCCTCTCTTGTTACTTCCTCACATTCCCATTTACAGGACTTCTCCAGACTGGCCCCCATCTTGTGGAATTCCCTGCCTCGCTCCATAAGACTCTCCCCTAGTTTTAACAGCTTCAAGCACTCCCTAAAAACTCTACTATTCAGGGATGCATACAACCAACACTAACCTTTCCTAACGCCATTGCTTTCCCCTTGAACCCCTTAGATTGTAAGCGTATGGGCCCAGCTGTTTACAGATCGCTTCATAAGAGCCGACTACAACAGTGAAACTCTCGGCAGGGCCCTCTACCCACTTGACCCCTACAAAAGCTATCCTGTACACCAGGGGTGTCCAAACTTTGCTCTCCAGAGGTTTTGGAACTACATTTCCCATGATGCTCAGCTAGATAAAATGCTGGCTGAGCATCATCGGAAATGTAGTTCCAAAACCTCTGGAGAGCAAAGTTTGGACACCCCTGCTGTACACCGACTATGTTTACAGCACTGCGGAATCTGTTGGCGCTCTACAAATACCTGATGATAATAATAATAATAATAATAAATGCTGCCAGGTTTTATATAATGTTAATATAGGAGTTTAATGTCAATATAGGGGGAACTCTGTATGCATATATCTACACAGGGGGGAGATTATAAAACCAGAAAAGCTATCTAAATGTTACTTAAAAAGGAGGGGTACTATGGATTTACTCTATCTTTCAGGTATGAGTTAACTGCATGGTCACAGGTCTCTATAGTAATAAATAAGAATATGGATGTGTCCCAACAAAGGACTTGCAAAAGATCAACTAACATTGACAGGAATGGGGACATATATGATCTATTTTTTAGCCTTTAGTGTATGTAAGTGGTATGAATAACTGTATTTGATAAGAGAAGACATGTAAGGTTAACCAGGGACTATCCTAAGAGTGTGAAATAAATCTAGAGAAATGAAAGCTCTCCCTGGTATGACTTGTATCTGGTTACAGCCGGGGGATCTACAATTTAATAGATAAACAAAAAAAAGTGTATTCATTGAGCTAGGTCACACAATCTGGGGATCCAAAGTCAGTGTTGGAGAAGCTACATGCACTCATAAAGTAGCTATACATTGAATTGTAAATTGTTGCTGCAGTTACAATAGTATGTGTGCTATACAGTAAAATTAGCTTAAAGAATATATAACCATACAGGTACAGGGGACATGTGAAACCAACCCCAACAGCATATACAAAAAAAATCAGATCCTGAAACAATTTAACCAAGACAAACCACGAAAATTAGTCAACTAATTGCTAAACAAACTGGTGCATAGATATTTGAGCTTGTATAATATATAAACGTTCTAGAGAATAGGATGGGAGGTTACCCACACCCAATATATCAAGACTGGGTGCATCTAGAGAAAGATCTCGCTTATTAATAAAAGCATTTTATTAATTCAGCCTACTCCAACTCGACATCTATACTGCCAGACCTGATGTATATTCGGTCTACCGTAGACAACAGAGCAACCGTCCTGCTTCAGTGTACCAAGTGACAGTCCCAACACATAGCAAAGCAAGCGTCTCCCCATCCTGTGGGCCCCCTCACAAAATACACGTCCCTCAGAAAGAAGGTAAGCAAACCCTGAGTCTCGACAAGAGGAGCCGGCCGCATCTCCCCGGACAGAGACCAAAGGCAAGTAATCCAGTTCTGTGTAAGGAACATGTGAGGGTAAGAACGTCAAGCGTGTGTTCGGGAGTGTCTTCCTTCTACTTATCAGTTCGATGGTCGCCTGTATGTGCTTCCGTGAAGCCTTGATGTAGGGGGACTGAATGCCAATAGAATATTGCAGAGCCCCGCTTTTATCTCTACCTCCTGCAGCTTGACCTGGAACCCAGCTAGACCTCTCCTTCTGAGATAGTAAAAGCCGCTGTGCTGTAGCTATTTTCTCTGTCGGCACCATGATTTCTAAGCCGTTGTTTACTGGATGCCCAGCACCATCTTGTTTATGGGATTCTCTAGTAATAACAATAAGATCGTCAAACCCTCTGTCTATCTTGTTTTCCAGTTCCTTTAAAAGAGCAAAAATGTCTGTTTGATATAACTCCATCACGAGTTGGCAGCAAGCAAATCTCCTTTACCCCGGGCTACCGAGGGGGGGGGGTTCGTAAAGTTGATAGTAGAAGTCTGGCGACCTTTTTTACAAAAGTCCTAGCTAGTACTCCAAACGGCTCTGTAACGCAGTGAAATTTATATGCCTCTAATCCGCTAGGCTTTAAATAGCTGATGCAGCAATCTATAAAAGAGAGATCAGTGGATTTCAGAAGATATTCAGGGGTATTCTTGTAGTGGTTCCAGAGCTGCTCTTAAATGCGACTTATCATGGCCGCCGGTTAGACACGCCCCCGCACACTCTTTTTTTTTATATGCACACTGAGTATGTGCAAGAGCTCACAGTGTGTACATATGTAGGTCTGTGATTGGCTAATGGCTATCACATGATACAGTTATATAGACACTTTCTGAGGCACCAGCTGCTACTGAGCAGGTGCATGAGCTCACAGTGTATACATATCTGAGTCTGTGATTAGCTGATGGCTGTCACATGATACATTTATCGGCACACTGTCTGAGGCACCAGCTCCTACTGAGCATGTGCAAGAGCTCAGTTTGTACATATGTGTCTGTGATTGGCTAATGGCTAAATTAAAGAAGTTTGAAATCTATAATTACTGCTCATTTAAGATTCAGAATAAGTGCTTTTGCATTATCTTTTTATTATGCTTTTGATCATTATGCAATTCTACTGTATTTAAAGGGACACTAAACCCAAATTTTTTCTTCCGTGATTCAGATAGAGCATGACATTTTAAACAACTTTCTAATTTACTCTGATTATCAAATTTTATTCATTCTCTTGGTATCTTTATTTGAAATGCAAGAATGTAAGTTTAGATGCCGGCCCATTTTTTGGTGAACAACCTGGGTTGTTCTTGCCGATTAGTGGATAAATTCATCCACCAAAAAAAAGTGCTGTCCAGAGGCTGAACCAAAAAAAAGCTTAGATGCCTTTTTTTCAAATAAAGATAGCAAGAGAACAAAGAAAAATTGATAATAGGAGTAAATTGTAAAGTTGCTTAAAATTGCATGCTCTATCTGAATCACGAAAGAAAAAATTTGGGTTCAGTGTCCCTTTAATGGTGCTTTAGGTTTAATGTCCCTTTTTAAAGGGTCCAGAAGCTGCAATAATCAAGAACACTTTAATAAACAGGACAATGTTGATTGCCATTTTCTTTGCTCTGTGTATAATGACTTCTAAGCTAATAAAGCTGTGAATTACCTCTATAATGCCAAGCACAGAACTGTAAGAGAACTGGGAGATTGTATAATCTGTAAATGAAGAGTTTTCTACTTCACATTGCAGACTTTACAAGCCCTACCCCTGCTACATGTCCGTAACATAATGTCAGCATAATGGCAGTGGCTAGCTGTGTCTAGTGGTGGGGATGAGCTAAGACCTCTAATCATTACGGAGAGGTCCCTAAAAAAAAGTTTGAAACACAATTTTTTTTTTATATATATAATTTTTATTGAGGTGAAACAGCGTACAATAAATATTACATTCCTCCAGCTTATCATGTAACAAGATGTGTAAATATTACAAAATAACATAACTATTGTCAGAGCATCCTATAATCACTATCTGAGGGTAAACTCCTAAGCAGTAGGATGTTCTCAAAATGTATACGCTCGTATGGAAGGATAAACCAGTTACGTGTCACACGTGTATTTTAGTTTTTTTTAACTTATAAATACGATCATATATCCCCTTTTTATTATAATTAGGAAACTTATAAAGTTTTATCCCAAATTGATATGCTAGGGTCTCTCGTGGACCCATAACTATTAGTTTAACAGAGGGGATGTTAGGGGGGATAGGGAAACAAGTAAAATGGATGCAGTTTCCTGTGCTTATCAAATAAGCCTGGTGTGGGGGGTAGAGAGTTGACGAGCGTGTACTATAGGAGCTCATTGGACTATAGGATAGCTGAAAAATGTAGCTTCTAGTAATGGGGGGAGGGGGTCAGAGTTAATTATATAAAATTGACACTCATTATAGTGCTAGGGTAATAGAATAACATAAGGAACTAAGTAACAGATGGCGAGTAATGAACCTATATAGCGTAAGATGTTTGAAATTTGTACACTAATAGGGCCCAGCAAAATTTTTATTATAAGAGCGTTGGGTGGATAATGTCAGTAACACAGGGATATGGTGTTTCCTCGCCTAAGACGTATGATTACATTGTAGAAGGTCCTGTTTAAACACACAATCTCAGGTGAGTGTAATTGTAAGTAAATTTGGGTGTCTCTGCCCCTGCCGCTGGCAGAGACCCTCCATGACTCATCTCCTCAGCATAATCCTATCATAATGTGTTAAAAACATGACGGCAAAGGAAAACCTAGTAAGTTAGCGCTAACCACACTTACAGATGTGCCCTCTCCAAGGAGTAGGCTTTGACTTTAGACTGTGTCCCTAACTTAGCGTTAACGTTGGCTATGTACAGAGATATAGTTAAAGCACAAGTATCCAAGTTTGTAGCATATAACGGGAGCTAACATGTTATTCAAAAACTCAATATATTAATTTGGCTAGTGTCAAAAGGGATACAAACATCTTAGAGAACAGTAGTATGAGCTCTCTTAGTTGGTATGAGTCTATTCTATGGCAGCTTATAACATAGAGAGCTGCAAATAATGTTCTCCAAACGAGAAGCTCATCCTACCCCAACTTTATGGACAGTCCAGCCAGCTCTCCCAGGACACACTTGCCTGCACCAGGGAGTGTAGAAGACTTGTTGCTCATCCTGGAATGTTTACTTTGCAGCTAATGATGATGTCAAGCTGATCCTGGAGCCAGTATCTGCAGTTCGAAGAACATCAGGATGTCTTCCCGGGAACGGGGTAATTTCTGTCATAGGGTTCCTTTTCAAACTCCTACCCTTAGTTGTTGTAGTGGCAGAAGTCTCTGGTACTGCCTCGTCGCTCCAGAGCTCAATATTCTCATCAGCCATAGGTAAGTAATGACACTGGGTATCCAGTGCTTCAGTCTCGTCGCCACATCGTTGATCTTTGTCCAGCACATCACTTCTCCTATACACATCCGATAGGGGAATATCGTCTGGCGTAGTAATCTTTTGTTCCGCCACAGAAGCAATTACCAGGGATAGGTCGTTTTCTAAGGCTGTCAGATTATTTCGCTGATGTGTTTTATGTAGAAGCGTCATTCCGCTATCAAGTAGTGTAACAGGCTCTACGACTGCCTCCTCTTCAGCTGCCCGGATTCCATTAGTCCCAGCTGTCTCAAGTTGCATGATAGACTCTTAAGTCGGCTTCTGTATCTTACGACGTCCAGCTTCAATCCCAGGGTCAGCAGCATGCGCAGCCAATCCGTTTTTTAATCCCATAAACTGGTTATGCAAGATGTCCAGCAGTCTACTCTCACAGCTAAAGAGCTCCAGCATTATGTCCACATGTGGACTGGAAAATGGCCGCTCCTTGGCAGACTCAGTGCAAGGCTCCATAAAGCGATATATTTTTCTTCTTTCTCCTACTTTCTATGCTGTACACTCCGGTTCTATGGACCAGCAGATACCCGAATGGGTATGGGTAATTTAAACTAAGCTGAATGGTCAAATATATAGGTAATTGCAAAATATAGCCGGAGATTTAGTAATGTGTGACCGTTCAGCTCCGATGCTAGCCCCGCCCTCCTTGAAACACAAATTTTAATTTGAAAGATATTTATCTAACTATACAGGTTCTTTATGTGCAGGAGAGACACCTACATTACAATATAAGGTCTAAAAAAATCCCAAAGATTTTATACCGCCCCCTGCTAATCTCGTGCAGGCAGGAGCTGTCAATCTCCCCGGCTTGATAAATCGAGCCCCTAGGTGCAGCTTATTTTACCCCAATTGAGCTTTTCACAGAGGAGAGCTTTCCTGAAATACATCACTCTGATCCTCCCTAGTAAGGTCAGTCCAGCCCCGAAATACCAGACAATCCTCGTCTGAACAAGGAAAACGGCAACCCCAGATGATTGTTCGGCCTCCTTTAGGTCGCGTCAGTGAGGTGCAGCCATAAGCACATTGTGCAAGGAGTCAACTTCTGGTTCCCCCATCACCCATAGGTAGACTTTCCCTAGAGTCATATTACAAATGCATATAAAAAGAGAAGCAGTCTGCAGTGACTTGTTATCTGGCCCGGATACCACCTTGGGAGTAGCTTCTTTTTGCCCAATTTTGCTTTTTCACTGAGAACTTTCAGGGATACACCTCTTGAAATACTGGTGGGTTGCATGTTCCTGGTCTTCTCTGCTTCAGCCAATTAGAGACAGATGTAAATGAGCTTGTGCTCTGAGCTAACCAGTGCACAATGTTGCAGGGTCAGAAGTAGGACACATTCCAGCCATATTGTGGGAGGGGAACAAGTACAATCTTCAGAGATATTTTGCAACAAAACAGGCAAATGAAACTGTACATCTAATGTTGTTTAATGGGACATTACATTTTAAGCTTTAAGTCCCCTTTTATTTAAATACAAATGTAAATTAAAAGGCTCCTAGTCACCTATGAATAGTAAAAAAAAAGTTATGGTTTCCTATTTATTTTGTCTGATTATCCTGTAATTTAACTCATTCTGCTGCTTTTAGAGAGTCTGGAGTATATTCTCAACAGTCTTGACCCTGCAAAATGCTTCACAGTAAATTCTTGATCAATTTAAAAACTAATTTGGATCTGTCCCTAAATAAAAACAGCAAAGGAGTAAAGATAAATAACAATGCACATTCTGCTTAACCCCTTCCCGCCTTTAGGATGTTCCATGCCACCCTAACAGCGCTGGACTTTTAATGCCTTTAGGACGGCGTGGAACGTCCTACCTTATATGGCGTTCTGCAGCCTCCTCCTTTTAGGCAGTGGCAGATGAGACTGGGAGCATGGCCCATGATCCCTACTTTGTAATCACGTGATTGCATCGACCATCGCGTTATTTCAATTTTGCAGCAAGTGTTTACATCAGACGTTCGTTCCGATCTAAGCTCTTGCCTACTGGCGTGGAGGGGTTAAGAAAACATTTGCTTTGTGTGCAGATCATTTCCAGTGCAGTGTGCTGCTATATGCGGTGCACATATAAAACAAAAAAAACTAAACTAAGCAAAATACTTTGTCTTTTTTTACTTTCATGATTGTTTTACTGGTAATCCACCTTAAAGGGATAGAAAAGTCAAAATTAAACTCGCATGATTCATTTTAAGACTTATTTTTTAAATGTGCTTTTTTTCTCTTGGTATCCCTTGTTGAAAAATAATAAGCACATATCATACACTAGTGGGTGCTACCTGCTGATTTGTTCCTGCACACATTTGTCTTTTGTGATTGGCTAACTAGATGTGTTCAGCTAGCTGCCAGAAGTACATTGCTCTTTCAGCAAAGGATAACAAGACAATGAAGCAAATTTGATAATAGATGTAAATTGTAATGTTGTTTAAAGTTGTATGTTCTATCCAAATCATGAAAGAAAATGTTGGGGTTTCCTGTCCCTTTAAGAGAACAAATGATTAGAGAGACACCGTGAGGGAGAGAAAGGAGAACTACTAGTTTACAGAAAAGTAGATAACTGTATTAACCCATTCTTGCCTGGGAGAAACTGGAAGAAACACTGTTTTTAAAAGTATTTTACAGCCATATCCACTAAAATAAATAATGAATGTGTATTATACTTTCTATTAAGAGAGCTATTACCGCACATACACAGGTTCTTGTGCCACTAATACAATCTAATAGTGGTTAATTGCTAATTTTATTAATCTGCTATTTCTTATAGCACAAAAGCTTTATAGTTCAACACAGAATGCCCAGAAGCGTTTCATAGAAATAAAAGCGAAACCGCTTAGCACATACACAAAATAGTTATGTAATGTTATTCTATGTAGTAGAAATGTATAGGTATATACCAGTGACATGTACTGTAATCTTTATCTCTTCTACAGGACAAATCCTCTGAAATAATCAATATCTGGAAAATCCGGTTTGAAGAAAGAGGGATCGGTGTAGTGGTCGGGGGTCACGACTCCCCCCAGCCGCGAGGAGGTAGGAAACAGTTTGTGCCCCTCCTGTGTATTTTATCCAGCACAATTGTGCTATTTACAAGAGAGAACTTTTATGTAGCATTGTAAGTCTGGCAATCTCATATTTCTGCCCACATAAGACAAGTTCATTGCGAAAAAACACTTTGGTACATTTATATATGTAGTAAGAGCTTGTGTAAGTGCTGAGCTTGTGATTATCTGCGTGTAACTTTTATTTCTCATGTTCTGGGCAATGTATTTACTGTATACTTGTATCGTCATCAATCTGTGTGGTTTTCCTAATCACTTGTACTGGTTACTCATTACAATGTGTTGGTATAACCTTGTGAGAGTTCAGATCCAGAATAAAAGATCATCTCACCAACAGACGGCCCCTTTATCTCACCAACAGATGGCCCCTTTATCTCGCCGACAGACGGCCCCTTTATCTAGCCGACAGGCGGCCCCTTTATGTCGTGGACAGTCCTTATCCCTGTGTTTGCAGGGCTGTAAGCTTGATGCCTCTATTACGTAAGATACACACTGCAATCAGCTTGTATCTCATGCTGTTGCTGGATGTCTACATCTGAGGCTATCCATCAACAGTGCAGTAACAGTCAAATATGACTATTACTCTGTATACTGTCACTGTGACAGCAAAAATGCTCCTAGCAAAAGCTATTGCTGCTTTAGTGTTAGCATTTCCTCTGCACATGCATTTGAGGCATAGCTAGATATTCTCAGTGCACCAGCATTGAAATACTGCAGCTGTCGAGAGAGCCAGTGGGACTTGTCATATCATCGAAGATGCAAGTTGTGTCATTAACAGATGATACTTTAGGCTCTCTGAGCAAGTGCTGTGTTTAAAATGTTGGTGCATGGAGCATACTTAAAGGGACACTAAACCCAAAAATGTTCTTTCATTATTCAGGTAGCGAATACAATTTTAAACAACATTCCAATTTACTTCTATTTTTATAGCGCCGCCAAATTCCGTAGCGTTGGGTACAGTGATAGGGGTATACAATGACAAGGATTTGTTATAAAATACAAAACATAACAAACAAAACAAATCTAGTACAGGAGGAAGAGAGCCCTGCTCCGGAGAGCTCACAGTCTATAGGTTTAGGGTGCAGAGACATAAGGTTGGGGTAGCTTGTTAAATCAGTTGTATTTGCAGCAGTGAGTCAGGCAGTTCATGTATTAGTTTGGTTCGGATGCGGGATGGAGGAGAGATGGTAAGCCTCTCTGAATAGGTGGGTTTTCAAGGATTGTCTGAAGCTATACAAGGTTGGAGACAGTCTAATGGAGCGGGGTAGAGAGTTCCAGAGGACAGGAGCAGCACATGAGAAGTCTTGGAGGCGGGAGTGGGACGTAGAGATAACAGGAGTGTAGAGACGTAGGTCAGAGGTTGATCGAAGAGGACGGGATGGGGAATATATCACGATGAGAGAGGAAATATAGTTGGGAGTTAGACTGTTGAGTGCTTTGTAGGTTAGGGCTAATACTTTAAATTGTATTCTGGAGTGTATGGGGAGCCAGTGTAGAGACTGGCGGAGCAGAGCAGCTGATGTAGATCGTCGACTTAGGTGAATGAGTCTAGCAGAAGCATTCATAATAGATTGGAGGGAGGAGAGGCGATGTTTTGGAAGGCCATTTTTTGCGTGACAAAATGAGGGAATGAATAAGTATTATTGTAGATTTTTGAGTAAGGAAGGGACGAATTCTTGAAATGTTGCGTAGGTGTGAACGGCAGGATTTGGTAAGCGTTTGTATATGTGGGTTGAATGTGAGTTCTGAGTCTTGTGTGACCCCAAGGCAGTGGACCTGGGGTGAGGTTTTGAGAATAGAGTCTCCAACCATCAGAGAAATGTCAGGTGTTGTATGTCTCGAAGAGGGGGGGATAAGAAGCAGCTCAGTTTTGGACAGATTGAGTTGGAGGTAGTGTGAAGACATCCAAGAGAAAATTGCAGAGGCAGTCATAAATCTGGTTGAGTAAAGAGGGAGAGATATCAGGAGAGGAAAGATAGATTTGGGTATCATCAGCATATAGGTAGTACTGGAATCCAAAGGAGGCTATAAGTTTTCCAAAGCAGGATGTATAAAGAGAGAAAAGCAAGGGGCCCAAGACAGAGCCTTGCAGTACTCCAACTGAGAGAGGCATAGGATCACAAGATATGTTGTTAAAGGAAACTGAAAACGAGCGGTTTGAAAGCTATGATACAAACCAGGAGAGGGCTGTGTCTCAGATGCCAAATGAATGTAGTATTTTTAGGAGGAGAGGATGGTCAACTGTGTCAAAAGCTGCGGACAGGTCAAGAAGAATTAGTAAGGAGTAATGGCCTTTTGCTTTAGCTGATAACAGGTCATTTGTTACTTTAGCAAGAGCGGTTTCTGTTGAGTGTTTAGGGCGGAAACCAGATTGTAGTGGATCAAGTAAGGAGTTAGTTGTGAGAAATTGAGTTAGCCGATTATAGACTAGTTGTTCCAATAATTTTGAAGCAAAGGGAAATAAGGAGACCGGTCGATAGTTAGAAGGCGTGGAGGGGTCAAGCAGCTTTTTTAGAATTGGTATGATTAACGCATGCTTGAATGTGTCAGGAAATGTGCCAGCAGTGAGAGATTGGTTAAAGAGATGAGTTAGGGTTGGGGTTAGTGAAGCAGAGAGAGGAAATAAGTTGTGAAGGAATAGGGTCAAGTGGGCAGGTTGTGAGATGAGCCAATGATAGGAGTGCAGAGACTTCTTCCTCTGTTACAGGAGTGAAGTAGCATAGGTTTTTGTTAATAGAAGGGGTGGGTAGGATCGCTGGGTTTGCGGGGTGCGAGGTGCAGATCTCTTTTCTAATGGTGTCAATTTTATTTTTGAAGTGATCAGCAATAATTTGAGCAGTGAGGTTGGTAGTGGGTGGGGGGGCAGGCGGACGTAGAAGGGAGTTAAAGGTTGAGAACAGTTTTCTGGGGTTGGATGCATGAGATGACACAAGGGAGGAGAAAAAGACTTGTTTGGCCAGGCTGAGCGCAGAGTTGTAGGACTTAAAGGGACAGTCTAGTATAAATTAAACTTTCATTATTCAGATAGGACTTTTAATTTTAATCAACTTTCAAATTTACTTTTTTCATCAAATTTGCTTTTTTTCTCTTGGTATTCTTAGTTTAAACTAAACATAGGTAGGCTCATATGCTAATTTCTAAGTCTTTGAGGGCTGCCTCTTATCACAGGCTTTTTAAATCTCTTTTCAACACAAAGAGACAGAAAGTACACGTGGGCTATATAGATAACACTGTGTTCAGGCACAGGGGGTTATTTAAGATCTAGCACAACACAAAGAGACAGAAAGTACATGTGGGCCATATAGATAACACTGTGTTCAGACACAGGGGGTTATTTAAGATCTAGCACAACACAAAGACGGAAAGTACACGTGGGCCATATAGATAACACTGTGTTCAGACACAGGGGGTTATTTAAGATCTAGCACAACACAAAGACAGAAAGTACATGTGGGCCATATAGATAACACTGTGTTCAGACACAGGGGGTTATTTAAGATCTAGCACAACACAAAGAGACAGAAAGTACACGTGGGCTATATAGATAACACTGTGCTCAGGCACAGGGGGTTATTTAAGATCTAGCACAACACAAAGAGACAAAGTACACGTGGGCTATATAGATAACACTGTGTTCAGGCACAGGGGGTTATTTAAGATCTAGCACAACACAAAGAGACAGAAAGTACACGTGGGCCATATAGATAACACTGTGTTCAGGCACAGGGGGTTATTTAAGATCTAGCACAGCACAAAGAGACAAAGTACACGTGGGCTATATAGATAACACTGTGTTCAGGCACAGGGGGTTATTTAAGATTTAGCACAACACAAAGAGACAGAAAGTACATGTGGGCTATATAGATAACACTGTGTTCAGGCACAGGGAGTTATTTAAGATCTAGCACAACACAAAGAGACAGAAAGTACACGTGGGCCATATAGATAACTCTGTGTTCAGGCACAGGGGGTTATTTAAAATCTAGCACAACACAAAGAGACAGAAAGTACACGTGGGCCATATAGATAACACTGTGTTCAGGCACAGGGGGTTATTTACGATTTAGCACAACACAAAGTGACAGAAAGTACACGTGGGCCATATAGATAACACTGTGTTCAGGCACAGGGGGTTATTTAAGATCTAGCACAACACAAAGAGACAGAAAGTACACGTGGGCCATATAGATAACTCTGTGTTCAGGCACAGGGGGTTATTTAAGATCTAGCACAACACAAAGAGACAAAGTACACGTGGGCCATATAGATAACACTGTGTTCAGGCACAGGGGGTTATTTACGATCTAGCACAACACAAAGAGACAGAAAGTACACGTGGGCCATATAGATAACACTGTGTTCAGGCACAGGGGGTTATTTAAGATTTAGCACAACACAAAGAGACAAAGTACATGTGGGCCATATAGATAACTCTGTGTTCAGGCACAGGGGGTTATTTAAGATCTAGCACAAAAGTTAAAATGGGGAGAGAGTAAGCGCTAAAAAGCTTAAAAGGCTAGTAAAAGGTACATTTTAATACATATAAAAATTTACAAATGGCAATCAGACGCATGGATCCATGTCTGACTTAACAAAAAAAAAAATATATATATATATAATAAACAAATCTAAAAATATCTAAAAATATCCAATGGAGTATAGCATGTGACGCTGACTTAGTGAGCCAGTGATGAGGAGTTAGGACATGTACATTCAATAATATAAACAACCTAAGTGAGTGATTGAGTGCACACAATAGCTTTCAACAAAGAAAAATAGCATTCACAAAAAATAGTGTTCACAAAAATTGGCGTACATAAAAAATGTTCAAATGTTCAACCGGTTATATGTAAGTGAATCCAGTAGTGTTTCCTCCAAAGTGACGTGTAGAAATATAACGTGAAGTCAATAATAGTAGAATGTAAACGTTGAGTGGGTCAAATTATTGTGGTTCAGCTGCTAAATTAAAAAATTGTAAATCCGTGAGGTGTATAAAAATAAAAATAAAAATAACTTGTGAAAAAATCCACGTGGAAAACTTGAATTCAAATGATAAACAAAGGTCAAAAATCAAAAGACAAAAATCAAAAGACAAAAATATCAAAAGACAAAAATAGAAAATCAGTGATAATATTAATATTAAAAAGCACTAAAGATCTAGTGAAAACAAATCCTTAATTCAGATGTTAAAAATCCTTGGTAAGATCCATAGGCCTTTCTCAAGACTATCATAAGTATGGGATAAGTATGCTGCGGCACGAATAGAGAGAGATCTGTTCCTGAAACAAGGCATGGCTCTAGAAGACTTAAAACAAAAAGCTAGATTTAGAGGACATTATGGCCATTCGGCAAAATATTTAGCTAAACTAGCTAAAGGATGGTCTCAGAAGAATTTTATAGCCACAATTAAAATTGGGGACAGAAGGATCACCAATATAGCTGAGATAAGACGTGAATTCGTTAAATATTTTCAAGAGGTTTATTCAACAGGAACAGTTAATTCAAATAATAAACAAGACTTTTGGAAAAGAATAGTGCTACCTAGAATAGACCCACAGGATCTGAGACGATTAAATGAGCCTATATCGCTAGGTGAGATTTCAGATGCCATTAAGCAAGCTAAGTCCAACAAGGCGCCAGGTCCAGATGCTCTTCCATCAGAGTTTTATAAACTCTTACATGATCAAATTTTACCTATACTAGCAACACTTTTTAATGAGTATTATATTAAAAACCAGATGCAGTCGAGGTTCTTCTCAGCGTCGAATGTGGCTCTGATCTTGAAAAAAGATAAAAATCCAGAAATTGTGTCTTCTTACAGGCCTATATCGCTGTTAAATCAGGATTATAAGCTACTAACGGCTATTATTGCATCTAGACTTAAGAAGATGCTTGACCCACTAATACATCCGGATCAAGCAGGTTTTATGGTGGGTAGAAACGCGGTGAAGAACCTTCGAAAAGTGATGCTAGTTATTGACCATTTTTGGAGTAAAGTGATAAATAAGAAAAAGGCACATTCTAGCATAGACTTAGCTTTGCTTACAGTCGACGCTGAGAAGGCGTTTGACTGCATAGTGTGGGACCATCTGTTTACGGCACTTAAAGGATTTGGCCTTACAGGGAATTTCTATCAGTTTGTGCGGATTTTATATCAGGCCCCAACATCAGCTATCATTGTTAATGGGGAAGTATCTAAGAGTTTCACTCTCCAACGTGGCACGCGGCAAGGGTGCCCCCATTTCTCCCCTTTGCTTTTCAATTTATCTCTAGAGCCGTTAGCCATCCTATTAAGAAAGGAGTTAAAGGGAATTAAGCTCGGGGATAAAAACTTGGTGACATCACTATTTGCTGACGATATTTTACTTTTTCTAAGCAATACTAATCAATCCATACCCCAATTGCTAAAAATTATAGAAATTTTTAGTTCAATCTCGGGCTATAAAATCAATTGGGGGAAATCGGAACTGATGTGGATTTACAAACCGAAGTCCCCTGCCCTTCATCCTTTTAAAGAAGTACAGGAAATCAAGTACTTGGGTATTATTTTAAGTAAGAACCCTTCGTGCTGGTATGAATTAAATTTCCCAAAATGTATTGAGATGTTCAAGCAGAAACTATTAGCATGGCACAATTTACCCATCTCGCTTTCTGCTAGAGTAATGTTAGTTAAAGCAATTTTATTTCCAAAATGATTGTACTTGTTACAGAATCTTCCGTTGCTAATTACTAAAAAGGACTTAAAATTAGTCCAAAGTTTATTCAGTAGATTTATTTGGCATGGGAAGAAACCTAGGATTTCTTTATTTAAATTAGCATACTTCAAAGCACATGGCGGCTTAGCTCTCCCGAATCTTCAGTTCTACAATCTTGCCTCGCTGGTTAAATTTGTATTAGATTGGATACTAGAAAAAGATCAGGTTTCTTTTTTTGGATTAGAAACATATTTGCCTTGCAGGCACTGATCCATATACCTTTTGCGAAATTACCAGTAAATGTGAAACATATGTATACTTTTAAATACATAATTTTGGCATGGCAAAAAGTATGCGCGGAACTGCATATTAATTTTCGTAGATCTGCATTTCTGCCCTTAGTAGGGAACCCGGACTTTATACCGGGATGCACATATAAAATTTTCTCTACATGGGCTAGTAATGGCCTCAAAAACTGAAAAGATATGTGTGTAGAGGAGTCACTAGTGATTAAGACATTCGCAGAACTAAGGACTAATTTCAATTTACCAAAAACTTCTTTCTATGCTTATCTTCAGGCACAACATTGGATTGGATCTCTACGAGTAGAGGCTGAAAACTCTACGTCATTGGGAGATTTAGATGATGTAATCAAACTATATCAAGCAGGGAAAAGCTCCATTTCAATTTTATATAACCTACTTATTAAACATAGTGGGCTGTTGCATATTGAGGATTTAGAAAGAAAATGGAATAAGTTCCTCCCAAATGTTAATAAGGACCATATTCTACAAAGTTTTAGATTAATTGATCAAACTCAAGTTTTTGTAGACTGGAAGGAATCCCATTTTAAGTTAATAAATTTAGCATATGTGACACCAGCCAAGATGTCAAAATGGTATAAGACAGAAGTTAAATGTCCTAAATGTAGTGCTAAAGATGCAGATGAAATACACTGCTTCTGGAATTGCCCTAAAGCGTCCCAGTTCTGGAGCAAAGTGTGTTTTTGGGTGAATAAGGTAAATCCTTGCAATTTCAGTTTCGAGCCAAGACATATTTTTTTTCTTATAGGACAGGATTAACTTTATGTAAATACTAGACTCATAAATACATCGATTTTAGTAGGACGTAATGTCTTGCTCAGGAATTGGAAATCTCCACCTGAACCTAAATTCAAGGAGTTTGTAAATAAAGTTTATAATCAGATTACTATGGAACAATTCAATCTGAGAGACGCACACGATAAGTCAATACAAAGATTTTTCTCTAAATGGGAAAAGGTTATACTAACCTTACCTATAGTTGCTCAACTACAGTTAGTTGCCCCATTCAGGGATTCCAGTTGGTTTGTGCAGCAACTAGAACTTGGTTTATTTCCTTCCGAATGGAAGGGCTAATTGTTCTATATGGGGACATTTAAGGGGGTCTTTGTGTCTGTTTTTTTTACTGTTTGTCTCTCCTTCCATCCCGAGGTCGAGTCGATTGACCAGTTTAGGAAGACCTAGATAGCTTACTAATTGCCAATTTCTAGAAGCCATTTTGTTTCTGTATATATTTAAGGTTTTTTTTTTGTTTTTTTTCTGTATGAGGTATAATAAGGGATAATTTATTATTGGTATTGAAGAAATGTTCTATCCCCTATTATGTAAGCAAGTGATTATAACTGTTATCCCTCTTTTTTTCTGTACCCATGAATGATATTTCAAATAAAAATTAAAAAAACAAAACAAAAAAAAAAACAACACAAAGATACAGAAAGTACACGTGGGCTATATAGATAACACTGTGTTCAGGCACAGGGGGTTATTTAAGATCTAGCACAACACAAAGAGACAGAAAGTACACGTGGGCCATATAGATAACACTGTGCTCAGGCACAGGGGGTTATTTAAGATCTAGCACAACACAAAGAGACTGAAAGTACACATGGGCCATATAGATAACACTGTGTTCAGGCACAGGGGGTTATTTAAGATCTAGCACAACACAAAGAGACAGAAAGTACACGTGGGCCATATAGATAACACTGTGTTCAGGCACAGGGGGTTATTTAAGATTTAGCACAACACACAGAGACAGAAAGTACACGTGGGCTATATAGATAACACTGTGTTCAGGTACAGGGGG
Organism: Bombina bombina; assembly: GCF_027579735.1. Lineage (NCBI taxonomy): Eukaryota > Metazoa > Chordata > Amphibia > Anura > Bombinatoridae > Bombina > Bombina bombina. The sequence continues at coordinate 1,582,508,482 of NC_069499.1, forward strand.
TTATTTAAGATCTAGCACAACACAAAGAGACAAAGTACATGTGGGCCATATAGATAACACTGTGTTCAGGTACAGGGGGTTATTTAAGATCTAGCACAACACAAAGAGACAGAAAGTACACGTGGGCCATATAGATAACACTGTGTTCAGGCACAGGGGTTATTTAAGATCTAGCACAACACAAAGAGACAGAAAGTACATGTGGGCCATATAGATAACACTGTGTTCAGGCACAGGGGGTTATTAAAGATCTAGCACAACACAAAGAGACAGAAAGTACACGTGGGCCATATAGATAACATTGTGTTCAGGCACAGGGGGTTATTTAAGATCTAGCACAACACAAAGAGACAAAGTACACGTGGGCCATATAGATAACACTGTGTTCAGGCACAGGGGGTTATTTAAGATCTAGCACAACACAAAGAGACAAAGTACACGTGGGCCATATAGATAACACTGTGTTCAGGCACAGGGGGTTATTTAAGATCTAGCACAACACAAAGAGACAGAAAGTACACGTGGGCCATATAGATAACACTGTGTTCAGGCACAGGGGGTTATTTAAGATCTAGCACAACACAAAGAGACAGAAAGTACACGTGGGCCATATAGATAACACTGTGTTCAGGCACAGGGGGTTGTTTAAGATCTAGCACAACACATAGAGACAGAAAGTACACGTGGGCTATATAGATAACACTGTGTTCAGGCACAGGGGGTTATTAAAGATCTAGCACAACACAAAGAGACAGAAAGTACACGTGGGCCATATAGATAACACTGTGTTCAAGCACAGGGGTTATTTAAGATCTAGCACAACACACAGAGACAGAAAGTACACGTGGGCTATATAGATAACACTGTGTTCAGACACAGGGAGTTATTTAAGATTTAGCACAACACAAAGAGACAGAAAGTACACGTGGGCCATATAGATAACACTGTGTTCAGGCACAGGGGGTTATTTAAGATCTAGCACAACACAAAGAGACAGAAAGTACACGTGGGCCATATAGATAACACTGTGTTCAAGCACAGGGGTTATTTAAGATCTAGCACAACACACAGAGACAGAAAGTACACGTGGGCTATATAGATAACACTGTGTTCAGACACAGGGAGTTATTTAAGATTTAGCACAACACAAAGAGACAGAAAGTACACGTGGGCTATATAGATAACACTGTGTTCAGGTACAGGGGGTTATTTAAGATCTAGCACAACACAAAGAGACAGAAAGTACACGTGGGCCATATAGATAACACTGTGTTCAAGCACAGGGGTTATTTAAGATCTAGCACAACACACAGAGACAGAAAGTACACGTGGGCTATATAGATAACACTGTGTTCAGGTACAGGGGGTTATTTAAGATCTAGCACAACACAAAGAGACAGAAAGTACACGTGGGCCATATAGATAACTCTGTGTTCAGACACAGGGGGTTATTTAAGATTTAGCACAACACAAAGAGACATAAAGTACACGTGGGCCATATAGATAACACTGTGCTCAGGTACAGGGGGTTATTTAAGATATAACACAACACAAAGAGACAGAAGGTACACGTGGGCCATATAGATAACACTGTGTTCAAGCACAGGGGGTTATTTAAGATCTAGAACAACACAAAGAGACAGAAAGTACACGTGGGCCATATAGATAACACTGTGTTCAGACACAGGGAGTTATTTAAGATTTAGCACAACACAAAGAGACATAAAGTACACGTGGGCCATATAGATAACACTGTTCAGACACAGGGGGTTATTTAAGATCTAGCACAACACAAAGAGACAGAAAGTACACGTGGGCCATATAGATAACACTGTGTTCAAGCACAGGGGGTTATTTAAGATCTAGCACAACACAAAGAGACAGAAAGTACACGTGGGCCATATAGATAACACTGTGTTCAGGCACAGGGGGTTATTTAAGATCTAGCACAACACAAAGAGACAGAAAGTACACGTGGGCTATATAGATAACACTGTGTTCAGGCACAGGGGGTTATTTAAGATCTAGCACAACACAAAGAGACAGAAAGTACACGTGGGCCATATAGATAACACTGTGTTCAGGCACAGGGGGTTATTTAAGATCTAGCACAACACAAAGAGACAGAAAGTACACGTGGGCTATATAGATAACATTGTGTTCAGGCACAGAAAGTTATTTAAGATCTAGCACAACACAAAGAGACAGAAAGTACACGTGGGCCATATAGATAACACTGTGTTCAGGCACAGGGGGTTATTTAAGATTTAGCACAACACAAAGAGACAGAAAGTACACGTGGGCCATATAGATAACTCTGTGTTCAGGCACAGGGGGTTATTTAAGATCTAGCACAACACAAAGAGACAGAAAGTACACGTGGGCCATATAGATAACAGTGTGTTCAGGCACAGGGGGTTATTTAAGATCTAGCACAACACAAAGAGACAGAAAGTACACGTGGGCCATATAGATAACACTGTGTTCAGGCACAGGGGGTTATTTAAGATCTAGCACAACACAAAGAGACAGAAAGTACACGTGGGCCATATAGATAACACTGTGTTCAGGCACAGGGGGTTATTTAAGATCTAGCACAACACAAAGAGACAGAACGTACATGTGGGCCATATAGATAACACTGTGCTCAGGCACAGGGGGTTATTTAAGATCTAGCACAACACAAAGAGACAGAAAGTACACGTGGGCTATATAGATAACACTGTGTTCAGGCACAGGGGGTTATTTAAGATTTAGCACAACACAAAGAGACAGAAAGTACACGTGGGCCATATAGATAACACTGTGTTCAGGTACAGGGGGTTATGTAAGATCTAGCACAACACAAAGAGACAGAAAGTACACGTGGGCCATATAGATAACACTGTGTTCAGGCACAGGGGGTTATTTAAGATCTAGCACAACACAAAGAGACCGAAAGTACACGTGGGCTATATAGATAACACTGTGTTCAGGCACAGGGGGTTATTTACGATTTAGCACAATACAATGCTAAATTTAAGACAATAGATAATAAACAGTAACAGTCATGTGATCAGGGGCTGGAAGAAGGTTCCTAGATACAAGTTAATCACAGAGGTAAAAAGTACATTAATATAACAGTGTTGGTTGTGCAAAACTGGGGAATGGGTAATAAAGGGATTATATATCTTTTAAAACAATAACAATTCTATGGTAGACTGTCTCTTTAAGGGTGAATCTATAATGTTGGAAATCAGCACAGGTGCGTGATTTCCTCCACTGCCGTTCAGCAGCCCGTGAGCATCGCTGAAGATTTCTGGTCTATTTAGTGTGCCACGGTTGCCGTCGAGTGATTGATGTACGTCGAAGAGTGGAGGGTGCAGTTTTGTCAAGTGTTGATTTTAGTGCCGAATTATACTGTAGAGTCACAAGATTTGGACAAGAGAGGGATGAAATGTCATAGAGCAGAGGACTCAGTTGAGTGTAAAAGTCTGTGAGATCCAAGTCATTTAAATTCCTGTAAGGTAGCAGTTTTTCAGGGGCTTGCAAAGATGTAGCAGGTAGAGTAAGAGAGAAGGTTAATAGATGGTGGTCAGAGAGAGGAAAGGGGAAGTTAAGGGAGTTGGAAACAGCACAGAGACTTGTGAAGACCAGGTCTATGGAGTTGCCTTCACAGTGTGTTGGAGATGTTGTCCACTGGGACAGGCCTAAAGAGGTGGTAAGGGATAGAAGTTTAGAGGCAGCAGGCGTGTTAGGCTTATCAAGGGGTATGTTGAAGTTCCCTAAGATGAGAGAAGGGACATTAGAAGAGAGAAAAAGTGGAAGCCAGGCTTCAAAGTGGTCCAGAAATTGTGATGCAGGGCCAGGGGGCCGATAGATAACTGCAACACGAAGAGCTATAGGGGAGAAGAGGCAGATAGCGTGAACTTCAAAAGATGAGAAGGAAAGAGAGGGTGGTGAAGGAATCCAGTGAAAGGTACTGTGCAGAGACAGGAGAATTCCTACTCCTCCTCCTTGTTTGTCTCCAGGCCTGGGAGTGTGACTGAAGTGCAGGCCGCCATAGGACAGAGAGGCTACAGCAGTTGTGTTAGAGGAGGAAAGCCAAGTTTCAGTGAGGGCTAACAGGTTAAGTGAACGTGAAATAAATAGGTCGTGAATAGATGTAAGCTTATTGCATACTGAGCGTGCATTCCAAAGGACACACAAGAATTGGGGTGTACTAATAGAGGTGCAGTTAATGAGGTTTAGAGGGTTACGTGTGCAAGGTGTATGAGGTGTCATTTAGGGTAGTGATCTGAGGGAAGCAGATGGTGGACCTGGGTTAGGCGAGACATCCCCGGCTGCAAGAAGAAGAAAGATGGTGAGGGAAAGGAGATGAGAATGTGTCTTATGTGAGTGTTTAAGTTTAGGATCAGTGAAGCATGGCTGGCTGAGGGATGTGAGATAGGAATAAAGTTAATGTGTGTTGTAGAGGGGGGAAGGTAGAAGAGAAGGAGAAATATGAATGTTCTGAGTGCTGTTTGTGAATGGAAGAGCTGTGACTTTAAGGAGAAGGGAGGAAAAGGTTAATGCAGACAATAGAAAGTGTAGCATGTTTGCATTTAATTGTTGGATTTTAAAAGTACTTATCTATGTTGTCCACTCCTTTGTCTAACTCTGTTGTTATAACTCTCTCTACACGTATGAGCTAGCACACTTGAGAACTACACACATGCAATGCTATCTAATTTGCTTCATTCTTTAGATATTATTTGTTGAAGAAATGTCAATATACATGGGTGAGCCAATCACACGAGGCATCTATGTGCAGCCACCAATCAACAGCTAGTGAGCCTATCTAGATATGCCTTTCAGCAAAGGATATCAAGAGAATGGAGCAAATTAGATAATAGAAGTAAATTAGAAAGCTGTTTAAAATTGCATGCTCTTTCTAAATCATGAAAGAAAAAATGTGGGTTTCATGTCCCTTTAAAGGGCCACTGTAAGTAAATATTTTCTATGCCTGTTACTAACTAACTACCCCAAATACGCTTTTTATCAATAGCATTTCATTAACATATCTCTACCGTATATCAGAAATCTTGTCTGCAAATTTAATTGTTTTCCAAACCCACTCCGTGGGTATCCTTTGCTCTGTACCAATCCGTTTACAATACCTAGGTTTCAAAATGGCGCTTTAAACACAAAGTTATTGGTTTAAGTATTTTGAACACTCAGTGCTGAAAATAGTGGTCAGGATAATGTGACATCATCGGCGAATAAAAGATATAACTTTTAGAACGGTATGAAACTTCGTTTTGGAGAAAATATAGGTCAGTATGTTTTAATTAATGTTTATTAACTTTAATATGTTAGTTGTTTAGCTTAAAAAATTATAACAGAAAGTAATCCTTTAAGTATGAAACGGCTAAAGCTTTTACCAGAAGCATTAATGATAATACAGGTATATTACAAAAGTACTTGTTAGACAAAACTAAATTTAGCTAGAATGTTCCTTTAAGTGCTTAAACTGGGAAGTCTCTTAAAATTGCTTCCATTATCTGAATCATGAAAGTTTAATTCTGACTCTGTTGCTTTCAGTTACATTATTACATTTAATTACCTTAGTTGTTTTTTTTATATCTAGTTGGGTTGGGTTCATCTGTAATTGATAAATGCTTTTATTTATTATTAAATTCATGTGTTTTTGTGTCTTGTTGGGATTATTGTATAAATGTACTGAGCCTTTTAAACATATAATGATGTTGTCTTTATAACTGTGTCTTATTGATTTATACAGTCAGTTGCCATTTATGGTTCTATAAGATGAGCTTGCTTAATTAGATATGTCACTGACCCAAATGCATCTTACGGCTAGAACGCGGTGTCACTAATGTTTCCCTCATATTCACAAATGCTTTTACTTTATTTATTTTTGCTGAAATTTTTTTAATGACTCTTTTTTTCATTGCTGGTTTTAAAAAAAAAAAATGTCCGTTTTTAGTTCCTATAAGATGCTGCACATACTGCACTTGTGCACCATTTACTATAGTACTTTCTTATTGTATAAATGTGTAAAGATTTTTTATTTTGACTTCCTGACTCCTAGTTTTTGTAATAAACCCCCCATCATTTACCTATTATTTTGAACATTTTAATAATAATAAAAAAAAGGCATGGGTGCACCTTTACACTTTAACCCTCAAAAACATACTGAGACGTTGAGTTGATTATTACAGAACATTTTCAGATCTCTGTGGCTGTAAAATTCCTCTAGAAAAGTCTCTGACTCAGAGAAGAAATTGCTTGATCGTGATTGACAACTCCCCCCTCCCATCCAGAAATAGGTTTATTAAAATCTCCTGTGTCCTGTATCCCCCTGTGTGGTATTTGCTTTATTTAATATCAGACTCACATTCTTTTTATGTAACTTAGGCTACTAAAGGGGATCAGTGTTTATTTGAAATACAAAAAAAAGTGCAAACACAGAATTGTTTTATTTAAAAAATATATATATACACTGCGTTTAAGTCGACTGGTGAGGAATGTTAATATGCGACTGAAGTTTGCTTTTCAAGATTTGCAGCTATAGCTCCAGATTTATTTTTTCAAATTAAGACAGGCTTACAAAATGCAGATACTTTGGCAACAACTTTGATATTTTTTTTCCCAGCAAAGTGATATTAAACCAAATATTTCACCATTGTAAGATCCACGGCAGGAGTCTAATTTTTTTTTTTTTGTGCGCGTATTTTCTGATGGGAGCGTTTTACAGTCACAGAGGTGATACATTGACTGCTTATTCAGAGCTCTGCTGTCAAACACAGCTGCTCCTGGCTCTCCGGACATGATCTGCCAGATGTGGGAAAAGTTTAATTAGTTTGTTTCAAATACAAATATTATTAAAATGATTGTATCGGAGAAATGCAAGCTGGAAGCATTTTTTTTGTTTTATGGGCCTTGTAGGTTTTCTGTTTTTTTGTTGTTGTTTTAGTTTTAATTTTACTTTTGTTTCTCCAACTTGTAAAATGTAGTTTGCTGTGCATTTGTGTAACCCTTCACCACCCCCTCTTTTCTCAGGCATTCAGTTCCCAAACCTAAGAGCAATATGTTGGGCAGGAGTATGAGCTGGTGAGGCTGATTGTAGGGGAATCTGGTAACCAGCTGGCAGCCTGGATTCCTCCAACTAATTTGATGCAGATCCTTAAATGTAAAAACGCTGGGAATCCAGCTCACACTTTATTCCCTAATAACTGAAGTTTCTGCTTTTCCATGTCCAATTTTGAGAAGCTGCCATGTATTGCGTTCCTTCTGGAATGAAACTGCTCTTATTACATGTGAATATTGCATATCTCAGACAAGGAGGGTTTTATCAGAGTGCCAGATTACTGGAGGTGGCCTTGATTATATTTGTGTATTTTCTCAGCTTGTTGTCTTGTGTATAATTTGTTGTTCCCATGTTACAGTAAGCCAGCAGACAGCTGGACCAGTCGTGGTTTACTCAATGTTCAGACAGGTCCTGTTCCAGCTCCTCCACACTGTGACGTTCCTCAGGTCATTTATTTTTTATAATAAGTTACAAAACAAGCATAGCTTTGGCCAGTATATGGGTGTTCTATTGTGTCCATTTCCATGGTAAATGTTTATTTACAAGAAAGAAATTTGGTGCTGTATCTCTACCTCAACTAAGATTCAACAACCATGACTATCTGAAGGTTTAATGTTTGTGTGTTTGATATGTTGTTCCCTATTGACCCTTTTAGTTTAGTTAGTATTTTCTTATTTCTCGAGCAGTCCTTCTTCCCCCTGTTTTCCAATCTGCTGTTACCTTTTACGCCATGATTGGTTCATCCTGTTTACTCTTTTCCCCTTGATCAGTACACTGTTAATCTCCTTTCCACCCTTGATTAGATCATTCTGATATCTATCCTCCTCTAGATTAGTCTGATATGCCCCCTCTGTCTCTTTATCAGTCCATCCTACCCCCTTATTCCTTTAATCACTCCATTCTACACAGTCCAACCACCCTGATCAATCTGCTCCGCCCCATCTCTCCTTGATTAGTTCTTCCTGGCCCATCTGCTTTATCAGTCCACTCTACCCACCTCTCATCCCTTTTATCAGTCCATTCTGCCTTCTCTCCTCCCCTACACTAGTCCACTTTACCCCCTCTCATCCCTTTTATCAGTCCATTCTACCTTCTCTCCTCCTCTAGACTAGTCCACTCTACCCCCTCTTATCGCTCAGCATTCCATTCTGCCCTCTCTCCTCCCCTAGACTAGTCCACTCTACCTCCTCTTATCCCAACATTCCATTCTGCCTTCTCTCCTCCCCTAGACTAGTCCACTCTACCCCCCTCTTATCCCAACGTTCCATTCTGTCTTCTCTCCTCCCCGAGACTACTCCACTCTACCCCCTCTTATCCGCCAACATTCCATTCTGCTTTCTCTTCTTCCCTAGACTAGTCCACTCTACCCCCTCTTATACCAACATTCCATTCTGTCTTCTCTCCTCCCCTAGACTAGTCTTCTCTACCTCCTCTTATCCTAACATTCCATTCTGCCTTCTCTCCTCCCCTAGACTAGTCCACTCTACCCCCTCTTATCCCTCAACATTCCATTCTGCATTCTCTCCTCCCCTAGACTAGTCCACTCTACCCCCTCTTATCCCAACATTCCATTCTGTCTTCTCTCCTCCCCTAGACTAGTCTACTCTACCTCCTCTTATCCTAACATTCCATTCTGCCTTCTCTCCTCCCCTAGACTAGTCCACTCTACCCCCTCTTATCCCAACGTTCTATTTTGTCTTCTCTCCTCCCCTAGACTAGTCCACTCTACCCCCTCTTATCCCAACATTCCATTCTGTCTTCTCTCCTCCCCTAGACTAGTCCACTCTACCCCCTCTTATCCCAACATTCCATTCTGCCTTCTCTCCTTCCCTAGACTAGTCCACTCTACCCCCTCTTATCCCAACATTCCATTCTGCATTCTCTCCTCCCCTAGACTAGTCCACTCTACCTCCTTTTATCCCAACATTCCATTCTGCCTACTCTCCTTCCCTAGACTAGTCCACTCTACCCCCTCTTATCCCAACGTTCTATTTTGTCTTCTCTCCTCCCCTAGACTAGTCCACTCTACCCCCTCTTATCCCAACATTCCATTCTGCCTTCTCTCCTTCCCTAGACTAGTCCACTCTACCCCCTCTTATCCCAACATTCCATTCTGCATTCTCTCCTCCCCTAGACTAGTCCACTCTACCTCCTTTTATCCCAACATTCCATTCTGCCTACTCTCCTTCCCTAGACTAGTCCACTCTACCCCCTCTTATCCCAACGTTCTATTTTGTCTTCTCTCCTCCCCTAGACTAGTCCACTCTACCCCCTCTTATCCCAACATTCCATTCTGTCTTCTCTCCTTCCCTAGACTAGTCCACTCTACCCCCTCTTATCCCAACATTCCATTCTGTCTTCTATCCTCTCCTAGATTAGTCCACTCTACCCCCCCTCTTATCCCCCAACATTCCATTCTGCCTTCTCTCCTCCCCTAGACTAGTCCACTCTACCTCCTCTTATCCCCCAACATTCCATTCTGTCTTCTCTCCTCCCCTAGACTAATCCACTCTACCTCCTCTTATCCCCCAACATTCCATTCTGTCTTCTCTCCTCCCCTAGACTAGTCCACTCTACCTCCTCTTATACTCTTATCCCCCAACATTCCATTCTGTCTTCTCTCCTCCCCTTGACTAGTCCACTCTACCTCCTCTTATCCCCCAACATTCCATTCTGTCTTCTCTCCTCCCCTAGACTAGTCCACTTTACCCCCTCTTATCCCAACATTCCATTCTGTCTTCTATCCTCCCCTAGATTAGTCCACTCTACCCCCCTCTTATCCCCCAACATTCCATTCTGCCTTCTCTCCTCCCCTAGACTAGTCTACTCAACCTCCTCTTATCCCCCAACATTCCATTCTGTCTTCTCTCCTCCCCTAGACTCGTCCACTCTACCCCCCTCTTATCCCCCAACATTCCATTCTGCCTTCTCTCCTCCTCTAGACTAGTCCACTCTACCCCCTCTCATCACTTTTATCAGTCCATTTTGCCTTCTCTCCTCCCCTAAACACTAGTCCATTCTACCCCCTCTTATCCCAATATTCCGTTCTGCTCTCTCTTCTACCCTAGATTAGTCCTCTCTATCGCCTTTCATTCCCCTGAGCAGCCCATTCTGTCTCCTCTCCTCCCCCTTGGTTTGTCTTCTCTAGTCCCTCTTATGCCCTTGATCAGTCTATTGTTCTCCCACTTGTCAACTTAATCCACCCTGCTCCCTTCCCTCTACTTATTGGTCTAACACACTTTGTCTTTCTTACACGGAAGACTGTGTTAAAGGGACAGAAAACTCCAAAATTTTCTTTCAT
>NC_069499.1:1582523851-1582563851 GCF_027579735.1 Bombina bombina
GAGAAGGATCTACAGCGGTGACACAGCCGTGGTATTGATCGACGACCGGAGGTAACAGTAAGAAGTTTGGTAAGCTACACTTTACTGTTTTACTAATAGGAGAGGCACGACCCGGATTTATACATACAAGTTTACACAGTGAATGACACACTAAGTTCTGACGCCTCAGCCAGAGTGTATAAGTACTGTTTGTGTTTATTTGCATTTGACACAACACAACATTTACATTGTTTTGCAGTTAGGAAACATACACCTTAAAAAATCTCAGATCAAGCAGTCATGGAGTAGCATGTTGAAGGGTCATGTTTGAATTTGTGAAGCATGCTTTCCAGTCCCTTTAGAACAGTTGATAAACCACAATATCATTTTCAGAGTCAAATTACAGGAATAGCAGGCAAAATAAATAGTTAATTACTGTTTTAATGTGTTAATCATTTTGGGCCAGATTACGAGTGGAGTGCAAAATTGTGCTTATGTGAGCGCGATATTTGCACTCCACTCAGTAATACCAACGCACGCAAATGTGCGCTGGTATTACAAGTTAGGCGCAATGCAAATGCAACCTCGCATTTGCATTGCACTCACAAGAGCGCGCTTCCATACGCTCCAATGGGACCCTGATTCTCATGCCATCAGACACGATTGAGAACCTAGTGCAACGAAGGGGGTAAGTTGCTCAACGATGGGCAGCAAAGCGTAAATATATATTTGTTTCTTTGTGTATATACACATAGTAACACATAAATATATATGTATATACACATACAAACACATACATATATATATATGTATATACACATAGTAACACATAAATATATATGTATATACACACACTAACACATAAATATATATGTATATACACATAATAACACATAAATATATATGTATATACACATACTAACACATAAATATATATGTATATACACATAATAACACATAAATATATATGTATATACACATACTAACACATAAATATATATGTATATACACATAATAACACATAAATATATATGTATATACACATACTAACACATAAATATATATGTATATACACATACTAACACATAAATATATATGTATATACACATAATAACACATAAATATATATGTATATACACATACTAACACATAAATATATATGTATATACACATAATAACACATAAATATATATGTATATACACATATTAACACATAAATATATATGTATATACACATAGTAACACATAAATATATATGTATATACGCATAATAACACATACATATATATGTATATACACATAGTAACACATAAATATATATGTATATACACATAATAACACATAAATATATATGTATATACACATAGTAACACATACATATATATGTATATACACATAGTAACACATAAATATATATGTATATACACATAATAACACATAAATATATATGTATATACACATAGTAACACATAAATATATATGTATATACGCATAATAACACATACATATATATGTATATACACATACTAACACATAAATATATATGTATATACACATAGTAACATATAAATATATATGTATATACACATACTAACACATAAATTTATATGTATATACACATAGTAACATAAATATATATGTATATACACATAGTAACACATAAATATATATGTATATACACATAGTAACACATAAATATATATGTATATACACATAGTAACACATATATATGTATATACACATAGTAACACATAAATATATATGTATATACACATAGTAACACATAAATATATATGTATATACGCATAACACATACATATATATGTATATACACATACTAACACATAAATATATATGTATATACACATACTAACACATAAATATATATAATTTTTCAAAAATCCCAGCCACTGAGTCTTAGAGTCAAAAAGTTTTATTCTTCAACAAAAGATATGATCAAAATTGATCTTTCACAAAAAGCAATCATGAGTATCAAGGAAACATCAGGTGTAAGTTCACTCAAATCCACACATACCCCATCCACCAAACACATTCGTATCTAACCCTCAGCAAAATAAAAAAAACCATCAAAGCAAAAACAATCATCAGAAAAATAAATGCAATGTCACTCCCAGGGCGTCCCCAGAGAGTGAATATTACGACACCACCCACTCAGGACCTCAAAGGATCAAGAACCATTGCGAGTGTCCACTCAATCTTCAACTCTGTAGTATTATATTAACCAAGAGTGTCTCGTATTAATTGTGGCAACTCCCAAAACAAGAATGTCTCATTCGTTATAAAGCCTCCAGCTGTAACAATATGTATCTGTTTGAAACCATCAGCAATTTGTCTACTTGCCACTGTATAAAGGTGGTCACAGGAGACATGATATATTATGGTATTTGTAATCCATCATAGTGAATGCTGGTAACGGCTATAGTGACAAATCTTGTAATTGTTGAAATCTTTTGGTTCAGATGTCCCTTTAACCTGACGTGCTACTGGCCATACATTATGTTGCGGGGAGCTGTGAACGTACTAACGGCCCAAACACACACCCTTTTCACACTTCACTCACGGTATTGTGCACTGTCCCTTTATAGCAGAGAATATATCACACTCCACATTTTCCTTTTCACCAAAACTGCGAGTATCTCATACCCTCGTGGCAGTTCGTGACCATTAATGTGTTGTGAATGTGTTGTAAACAAAGCAAATGCTTGAACAGTGGTGTTACCTCCTTCAGCGTATGTGTGCATATGTCGATAGTGCCGTGAGACTCTCTGTCTTCAGTGTGGTTACTATGGGCCCCCCGTATGGGTATCTAGTCTCACCTCGCAATTTCTGTGGCTTAGATAGCACGATATCCAGGTAGCTGTGGTGGCGTCTCCTCGTTCAGACGCGCGTTTCGGGACTCCGCCCCTTTCTCAAGGAATTTACAGGTAATGGGGTGGAGGTGTGACTTAAATAGAATCAATAGTAATCTCATTGGCTACTCGCATACACACCCCCACTCTAACGTCACAATCTACACTCGTGTTTGTGAAAACATTGCTGAGATAGAAAACGAATGAATCTAAGACTCACGAATAGCTGGTGATCGCTGCCGAGCAGGTACTAAATAGGCTCCACATAACTCCCCAGTGAGAATATGTCAATATATGACACCTTCGAGATCCAACCGCTGTACTTTCTCTGTTCAGGGAATTATAAATGTATATATATAGGCATCCGCGGCAAATTTCAATTATAGCTCTGTATCTGCCATCAATCAACGTACCTTAAACGAAACATTCCCTCTCATCAATATTCCGCGCACAGCGTGTTTAATCAGTCTTAGTTAATATTTCATATTGAGTGTAATTTGTTCAATACCGGGGGTCCCGCTACGGGATATCCTATTTGTGTAAAAAATTAGGGAGACTATATGCAGTCGGTTAAGGCAACGCATGTCTCAGAGGCCCTCTTTCTGACCCTGTTCTATGCTGATTCTCACAAATATGATATTTCTAACAAATGAATCATATAAAAGAAACTACTAGAGTTAGTGTATATCCGGACCATGTACATTATTGCATCTCTCTGTCCAAAGAATCAATTAATCGGCTCAGACAAAGCATATCCCAAGGGTCTCAAAGAGCCCTTTCCTACCCTATTCTATGTTGTTTCTCGCAGTTCTAATTTCTATAGCAAATGAGTCCTACAGAAGGAACTGCCCTTATGTCATCGATTCTGCTTCAACGTATTTATCGGATAGATGGTTAATTCTATCCAAAGGAAACTAGATCCCATACATCCTACGTAGATATCGCAGGACTACCGTTATTGGATCTAAGTGTCCACAAGTTATAATTTGTTTGAACCTTTATCATGGCTCTATACCATGTGTATTGTTGGATTTTCATGTCCAAAGCATCGCAATTCTTCATACCCTTTCCTACCTCTCTTCAGTTTTTCATCTTTTAGAGAGGACATATTCAGAGAAGGAGATTCGCCAATTAAGAACTATTGAAAAGCTCAGATAAAATTTCCCCAGGAAATGTCTCTATTAAGACCTCTAGGGACCATGGTATCCAATTTTTTAATCCATAATGCCTCCTTGCGGAATAGTATTTTCTGTCTGTCACCTCCCCTCCGTAAGGGGGAGACCCCATCAATCACTTGAAACCTTAATTGGCTCTTGTTGTGTGCAATGATGGGCCACAGGTGCATCCTCGTCATCCTTGCCTATGGCTGCTTTATGCTGGCGTATCCTATCACGGACAGTCTGTGTGGTCTCTCCTACATATGCTAGGCCACATGGGCACTTAATAACATATATAAGATATTTAGAATTGCAGGAGAACCTGCCATTGATCGGAATCCTTTTACCTGATAAGGGGTGGGTAATATGATCCCCTTGTAACATAGAATGGCAGAGGGCACAGTTCATGCAAGAAAAGGAGCCTTTCTTATTAATTGTAGTTGGTTTTCTCATGGAACCCCAATCAGCCCGTATTAATTCATCTTTCAGGTTTTTATTTCTCCGAAAAGAGAATAGTGGAGTCTCTTTAAAGATCTTGCCCACCTGTGTATCCTCCCTTAACAGGTGCCAATGTTGTAAGATTATCCTTTTGAAGACCTTGCTATGTGAACCAAAATGACTCACAAAGGGCACTGAAAATTTTTTAACTTCACGAGTAGTCTTACTCAATAAACTAGCCCTGTCAATGTTCAGTACTTTATTCATGTTATCTTCCAGAATATGCACTGGATATCCTCTGTCTAAATTTTTTTTAGACATTTCATCCAGTCTCTGTAGGCAAATTCCTGGATCATCCACAATCCTTTTAGTCCGCAGTAATTGGCCTAATGGGAGGTTCTTAATCAGAGAAGGGGGATGGAAACTTTCATACCGTAAGGTATTATTCCGATCCGTTTCTTTAGAGAATAGATCACTTCTGAGTTTCTGATCTGTGATCGATATCATAGTGTCTAAAAAGCTCACTTTGGACTTACTTGCTTCCATAGTAAACTTAAGAGATTCATGTGCCGAATTAAGTTTTGATACAAATTGTATCAAGCCATCATCACTACCAGTCCAAACAAAGAAGACGTCATCTATGTAACGGTACCAGCCTAAGACAGATTTTTTATAGTCTTCATCTTTATAGACCACATCCTCCTCAAACTTCCCTACAAATAAGTTCGCATATGTAGGTGCTACGTTTGAGCCCATGGCTGTTCCTTGTTTTTGGACATAGAATGTATCCTCAAATAGAAAATTTTTTTCATATAAAATGATCTTTAAGAGATCTTTGATAAGTCTCCTTTCATTCGGTGAATACAAATTGTCCTTTTCTAAGAAATAGAATACTCCCTCTATTCCTAATTCATGATTGTTTTTGCTTTGATGGTTTTTTTTATTTTGCTGAGGGTTAGATACGAATGTGTTTGGTGGATGGGGTATGTGTGGATTTGAGTGAACTTACACCTGATGTTTCCTTGATACTCATGATTGCTTTTTGTGAAAGATCAATTTTGATCATATCTTTTGTTGAAGAATAAAACTTTTTGACTCTAAGACTCAGTGGCTGGGATTTTTGAAATTTTGTACTATTATTTAGTCTTTTACCGGACTTTATCCCGTGCCTGAGCACACCAACTAGAAAGGGTGGTGCGGTCACACTTTATGGTATATACATAAATATATATGTATATACACATACTAACACATAAATATATATGTATATACACATAGTAACACATAAATATATATGTATATACACATAGTAACACATAAATATATATGTATATACACATAGTAACACATAAATATATATGTATATACACATAATAACACATAAATATATATGTATATCAGCATATTAACACATAAATATATATACAGTATATACACATAATAACATATAAATATATATGTATATACACATAGTAACACATAAATATATATGTATATACACATATAAACACATAAATATATATGTATATACACATAGTAACACATAAATATATATGTATATACACATAGTAACACATAAATATATATGTATATACACATAGTAACACATAAATATATATGTATATACACATAGTAACACATAAATATATATGTATATACACATAGTAACACATAAATATATATGTATATACACATAGTAACACATAAATATATATGTATATACACATAGTAACACATAAATATATATGTATATACACATAGTAACACATAAATATATATGTATATACACATAGTAACACATAAATATATATGTATATACACATAGTAACACATAAATTTATATGTATATACACATAGTAACACAAATATATATGTATATACACATACTAACATAAATATATATGTATATACACATAGTAAAACATGAATATATATGTATATACACATAGTAACACATAAATATATATGTATATACACATAATAACACATAAATATATATGTATATACATATAGTAACACATAAATATATATGTATATACACATAATAACACATAAATATATATGTATATACACATAGTAACACATAAATATATATGTATATACACATAGTAACACATAAATATATATGTATATAAACATAGTAACACATAAATATATATGTATATACACATATTAACACATAAATATATATGTATATACACATACTAACACATAAATATATATGTATATACACATAGTAACACATAAATATATATGTATATACACATAGTAACACATAAATATATATGTATATACACATAGTAACACATAAATATATATGTATATACACATAGTAACACATAAATATATATGTATATACACATACTAACACATAAATATATCTGTATATACACATAGTAACACATAAATATATATGTATATACACATAGTAACACATAAATATATATGTATATACACATAGTAACACATAAATATATATGTATATACACATAATAACACATAAATATATATGTATATACACATAATAACACATAAATATATATGTATATACACATAGTAACACATAAATATATATGTATATACACATAGTAACACATAAATATATATATGTATATACACATAGTAACACATAAATATATATGTATATACACATAGTAACACATAAATATATATGTATATACACATAGTAACACATAAATATATATGTATATACACATAGTAACACATAAATATATATGTATATACACATAGTAACACATAAATATATATGTATATACACATAGTAACACATAAATATATATGTATATACACATACTAACACATAAATATATCTGTATATACACATAGTAATACATAAATATATCTGTATATACACATAGTAATACATAAATATATATGTATATACACATACTAACACATAAATATATATGTATATACACATACTAACACATAAATATATATGTATATACACATAGTAACACATAAATATATATGTATATACACATAGTAACACATAATATATATGTATATACACATAGTAACACATGAATTTATATGTATATACACATACTAACACATAAATATATATGTATATACACATAATAACACATAAATATATATGTATATACACATAGTAACACATAAATATATATATGTATATATATATAGTAACACATAAATATATATGTATATACACATAATAACACATAAATATATATGTATATACACATAGTAACACATAAATATATACTGTATGTATATACACATAATAACACATAAATATATATGTATATACACATAGTAACACATAAATATATATGTATATACACATAGTAACACATAAATATATATGTATATACACATAGTAACACATAAATATATATGTATATACACATAATAACACATAAATATATATGTATATACACATAGTAACACATAAATATATACTGTATGTATATACACATAATAACACATAAATATATATGTATATACACATAATAACACATAAATATATATGTATATACACATAATAACACATAAATATATATGTATATACACATAGTAACACATAAATATATATGTATATACACATAATAACACATAAATATATATGTATATACACATAGTAACACATAAATATATATGTATATACACATAGTAACACATAAATATATATGTATACACACATAATAACACATAAATATATATGTATATACAGATAATAACACATAAATATATATGTATATACACATAATAACACATAAATATATATGTATATACACATAGTAACACATAAATATATACGTATATACACATAATAACACATAAATATATACGTATATACACATAGTAACACATAAATATATATGTATATACACATAATAACACATAAATATATATGTATATACACATAGTAACACATAAATATATATGTATATACACATAATAACACATAAATATATATGTATATACACATAGTAACACATAAATATATATGTATATACACATAATAACACATAAATATATATGTATATACACATAACACATAAATATATATGTATATACACATAGTAACACATAAATATATATGTATATACACATAGTAACACATAAATATATATGTATGACGTTTCTTAGCAGCCGCCATGACAAGTCGCAAAAAGAGAAGCTCCACATGAACCGGATATAATTGCTGTATATCGTTTCATATACCTACTTCTCCTTTCTAAGAAAGTATAATCTATAATCAGATAGTAGAAGATCAGCTGAACCGAATGCTATCAAATGGTACTAGTTTTCCTTCTGATATAAATTCTGCAACCCACAAGAAGAGCGTATCTCACATGGCGGCAAAGACAGAAAGATCATCTACAACCCCCCCCCCCCCCCGCCCCCTGGTTATCTGGGGTCAGCAGGTCTAAATCGCTCGGAGTCTGTGACTTGAACTGCAGCTAACATTTGGGGTGGAAAAGAGAGAGCCTAATAGGACACAGCATGGAGGTTTTAGCAGCCGTAGATGCCTAGGAGAGCACATTAACGAACGCGATTGCACAGAGCTATGAACAGCTTCAGAGGGAGCTTAGCTTACTCCTCGCAGCTGCGGCACATAGTGCCGCTTTCTCTCCAGAGCCCACTGAGTACTACTACTCAGTGGACATGAACACTCATCATCTGGAACTGCCAGTAAAGACAGGTTGCCTTCCTGCTCGATACTCCAGGGCCCGTGATGTAGCTGCGTCACTGTGACCTGCTCTTATCTCCATGGACATAGAGAGGAGGAAGACGGCTGGGTTGTTGGGCTCACTGGCGAGATCATCCTTCAATGAGCAGCACCCAGGTACGACTCCACAGTTTAAGCCTCTGGTCTCGCTGGACTATGGATGGCAAGATATTTCAATAAACTTTAATGTTGAGGACAATAGGACTGGACTGCCGGTTATGTGGAAGCCTTCCTCTGTTCTACAGATTGAGGAGTCAATTGACCAAAGGGAGCTTAATTATAAAAAGTACCCCTCACTGCATACCTGCCTCAGAACTATAGCAAGCCTGTTCCCTTAGCCGGACTCTGTTCTTATATTCAGTCGATTGGGTATCGGATAATGGTAATAACGGACATGGAGCCCCAGCCATCCAGCTCGAGGCTAGACAGACCCCAGCACACATTGCCAGTTCACACCGGACTGTTATCTCATTCTGATATAGCTTAAAATGACCTCCTATCTCCCCCCCAAAGTGTTAATGTGTATAACTCTGTTGCTTATAATTAAGTTGTAGATAATGAGGTTTTATGTTTCTATTGTTTCCTGTTACCATAGGCTTTTACTTTATTTTATTATATGACTTAAGAGGGTTAACCGCTGCTCCTTGTAACAAATCATATTTTCTATCAAGGTTTACATGTATAGATTACATTTAGTCCTGAGTGTACCTATAATATGACCCTGCATTACTATGGTTATTATTCTAATATCAAAGGGGGCTGCATATATATGGCTAACTATATCTATCCCTAGCTAAGACAGTTTTGGAGATTTTTGGCTGAGAAAACACGAGTTTTAGATTTATATGACTATACTTAGATGCATCCCTATATTACAGCGGGGTATGGTGGAATGTGTCCTGTTGCATTACATTACTTACCAGATGAGAATATTGCTCCCAGTGACCCTAGAGTATCTCGGCATCCTCCCGCACTGCTAGCTGCCGAGGCAGTGTGGCGTGCTGAGAATTCTACTTATATAGCCTGGACTGAACTAATTCAAGTTACATGTTAGTACAGACTTCCTATGGCATTTAGTATAGTTTACTCCGGTTATCACATATTTATTATAGTCTAGCCTGCTTATTAGGAAGTATAACTAACAATCCTGGCCCTTCCATTCTTGAGGAACTCTCTGTGACCTAGTCATGTCTAAGCCCCAAAACGTAGATACCTTTAGCTTCCACATTATAGCAGCTTTGATTAGCCCCTATGAATCTAGATTATGTCTAAGATAAGAAAGTCACAGTAAATAGACACAACAGAGTCAGAGTTCCTTGTTTCCTATATCTCCCATAAGTTGTTTGATATTACTGACGTTAATGTATTAGTCACTAATGGTGTTTCCAGAACTTTTAATGTGCATAAATCCTCTTAGCACTCACCATATTACACACTCAGGCCTAGATTTGGAGTTCGGCGGTAAAAGGGCTGTTAACGCTCCGCGGGTTTTTTTCTGGCCGCACCATAAATTTAACTCTGGTATCGAGAGTTCAAACAAATGCTGCGTTAGGCTCCAAAAAAGGAGCGTAGAGCATATTTACCGCAAATGCAACTCTCGATACCAGAGTTGCTTACGGACGCGGCCGGCATCAAAAACGTGCTCGTGCACGATTCTCCCATAGGAAACAATGGGGCTGTTTGAGCTGAAAAAAAACCTAACACCTGCAAAAAAGCAGCGTTCAGCTCTTAACGCAGCCCCATTGTTTCCTATGGGGAAACACTTCCTACGTCTGCACCTAACACTCTAACATGTACCTCGAGTCTAAACACCCCTAACCTTACACTTATTAACCCCTAATCTGCCGCCCCCGCTATCGCTGACCCCTGCATTACACTTTTAACCCCTAATCTGCCGCTCCGTAAACCGCCGCCACCTACGTTATCCCTATGTACCCCTAATCTGCTGCCCTAACATCGCCGACCCCTATGTTATATTTATTAACCCCTAATCTGCCCCCCTCAACGTCGCCGACACCTACCTACACTTATTAACCCCTAATCTGCCGAGCGGACCTGAGCGCTACTATAATAAAGTTATTAACCCCTAATCCGCCTCACTAACCCTATCATAAATAGTATTAACCCCTAATCTGCCCTCCCTAACATCGCCGACACCTACCTTCAATTATTAACCCCTAATCTGCCGACCGGAGCTCACCGCTATTCTAATAAATGTATTAACCCCTAAAGCTAAGTCTAACCCTAACACTAACACCCCCCTAACTTAAATATAATTTTTATCTAACGAAATAAATTAACTCTTATTAAATAAATAATTCCTATTTAAAGCTAAATACTTACCTGTAAAATACATCCTAATATAGCTACAATATAAATTATAATTATATTATAGCTATTTTAGGATTAATATTTATTTTACAGGCAACTTTGTAATTATTTTAACCAGGTACAATAGCTATTAAATAGTTAAGAACTATTTAATAGTTACCTAGTTAAAATAATAACAAATTTACCTGTAAAATAAATCCTAACCTAAGATATAATTAAACCTAACACTACCCTATCAATAAAATAATTAAATAAACTACCTACAATTACCTACAATTAACCTAACACTACACTATCAATAAATTAATTAAACACAATTGCTACAAATAAATAAAATTAAATAAACTATCTAAAGTACAAAAAATAAAAAAGAACTAAGTTACAGAAAATAATAAAATATTTACAAACATAAGAAAAATATTACAACAATTTTAAACTAATTACACCTACTCTAAGCCCCCTAATAAAATAACAAAGCCCCCCACAATAAAAAATTCCCTACCCTATTCTAAAATACAAATATTACAAGCTCTTTTACCTTACCAGCCCTGAACAGGGCCCTTTGCGGGGCATGCCCCAAGAATTTCAGCTCTTTTGCCTGTAAAAAAAAACATACAATACCCCCCCCCCCAACATTACAACCCACCACCCACATACCCCTAATCTAACCCAAACCCCCCTTAAATAAACCTAACACTACCCCCCTGATGATCTTCCTACCTTGTCTTCACCATGCCAGGTTCACCGATCCGTCCTGGCTCCAAGATCTTCATCCAACCCAAGCGGGGGCTAGACATCCACTGAAGAAGTCCAGAAGAGGGTCCAAAGTCTTCCTCCTATCCGGCAAGAAGAGGACATCCGGACCGGCAAACATCTTCTCCAAGCGGCATCTTCTATCTTCTTCCATCCGATGACGACCGGCTCCATCTTGAAGACCTCCAGCGCGGATCCATCCTCTTCTTCCGACGACTAGACGACGAATGACGGTTCCTTTAAGGGACGTCATCCAAGATGGCGTCCCTCGAATTCCGATTGGCTGATAGGATTCTATCAGCCAATCGGAATTAAGGTAGGAATTTTCTGATTGGCTGATGGAATCAGCCAATCAGAATATAGTTCAATCCGATTGGCTGATCCAATCAGCCAATCAGATTGAGCTCGCATTCTATTGGCTGATCGGAACAGCCAATAGAATGCGAGCTCAATCTGATTGGCTGATTGGATCAGCCAATCGGATTGAACTATATTCTGATTGGCTGATTCCATCAGCCAATCAGAAAATTCCTACCTTAATTCCGATTGGCTGATAGAATCCTATCAGCCAATCGGAATTCGAGGGACGCCATCTTGGATGACGTCCCTTAAAGGAACCGTCATTCGTCGTCTAGTCGTCGGAAGAAGAGGATGGATCCGCGCTGGAGGTCTTCAAGATGGAGCCGGTCGTCATCGGATGGAAGAAGATAGAAGATGCCGCTTGGAGAAGATGTTTGCCGGTCCGGATGTCCTCTTCTTGCCGGATAGGAGGAAGACTTTGGACCCTCTTCTGGACTTCTTCAGTGGATGTCTAGCCCCCGCTTGGGTTGGATGAAGATCTTGGAGCCAGGACGGATCGGTGAACCTGGCATGGTGAAGACAAGGTAGGAAGATCATCAGGGGGGTAGTGTTAGGTTTATTTAAGGGGGGTTTGGGTTAGATTAGGGGTATGTGGGTGGTGGGTTGTAATGTTGGGGGGGGGGGTATTGTATGTTTTTTTTTACAGGCAAAAGAGCTGAAATTCTTGGGGCATGCCCCGCAAAGGGCCCTGTTCAGGGCTGGTAAGGTAAAAGAGCTTGTAATATTTGTATTTTAGAATAGGGTAGGGAATTTTTTATTTTGGGGGGCTTTGTTATTTTATTAGGGGGCTTAGAGTAGGTGTAATTAGTTTAAAATTGTTGTAATATTTTTCTTATGTTTGTAAATATTTTATTATTTTCTGTAACTTAGTTCTTTTTTATTTTTTGTACTTTAGATAGTTTATTTAATTTTATTTATTTGTAGCAATTGTGTTTAATTAATTTATTGATAGTGTAGTGTTAGGTTAATTGTAGGTAATTGTAGGTAGTTTATTTAATTATTTTATTGATAGGGTAGTGTTAGGTTTAATTATATCTTAGGTTAGGATTTATTTTACAGGTAAATTTGTTATTATTTTAACTAGGTAACTATTAAATAGTTCTTAACTATTTAATAGCTATTGTACCTGGTTAAAATAATTACAAAGTTGCCTGTAAAATAAATATTAATCCTAAAATAGCTATAATATAATTATAATTTATATTGTAGCTATATTAGGATGTATTTTACAGGTAAGTATTTAGCTTTAAATAGGAATTATTTATTTAATAAGAGTTAATTTATTTCGTTAGATAAAAATTATATTTAAGTTAGGGGGGTGTTAGTGTTAGGGTTAGACTTAGCTTTAGGGGTTAATACATTTATTAGAATAGCGGTGAGCTCCGGTCGGCAGATTAGGGGTTAATAATTGAAGGTAGGTGTCGGCGATGTTAGGGAGGGCAGATTAGGGGTTAATACTATTTATGATAGGGTTAGTGAGGCGGATTAGGGGTTAATAACTTTATTATAGTAGCGCTCAGGTCCGCTCGGCAGATTAGGGGTTAATAAGTGTAGGTAGGTGTCGGCGACGTTGAGGGGGGCAGATTAGGGGTTAATAAATATAACATAGGGGTCGGCGATGTTAGGGGTAGCAGATTAGGGGTACATAGGGATAACGTAGGTGGCGGCGATTTGCGGTCGGAAGATTAGGGGTTAATTATTTTAAGTAGCTTGCGGCGACGTTGTGGGGGGCAAGTTAGGGGTTAATAGATATAATACAGGGGTCGGCGGTGTTAGGGGCAGCAGATTAGGGGTACATAAGTATAACGTAGGTGGCGGTCGGCAGATTAGGGGTTAAAATTTTTAATCGAGTGTCGGCGATGTGGGGGGACCTCGGTTTAGGGGTACATAGGTAGTTTATGGGTGTTAGTGTACTTTAGGGTACAGTAGTTAAGAGCTTTATAAACCGGCGTTAGCCAGAAAGCTCTTAACTCCTGCTATTTTCAGGCGGCTGGAATCTTGTCGTTAGAGCTCTAACGCTCACTGCAGAAACGACTCTAAATACCGGCGTTAGGAAGATCCCATTGAAAAGATAGGCTACGCAAATGGCGTAGGGGGATCTGCGGTATGGAAAAGTCGCGGCTGTAAAGTGAGCGTTAGACCCTTTAATCACTGACTCCAAATACCAGCGGGCGGCCAAAACCAGCGTTAGGAGCCTCTAACGCTGGTTTTGACGGCTACCGCCGAACTCTAAATCTAGGCCTCAGGGAGGTGATTGAATGGGGAACTTTGAGGTTTTTGTTCTCTTCACTATAAGCTGTCTACATTCAACTCCATGGTTTAGATTTCTAGGCCTCATTGCATATCTTTCTATCAGCTCTACCCCTCCCCCAACTATATATTAGATATTCACTATGTGGGATCCGAAATACATACCATACTGTAAATATCCTCTATAATCTATACTACATAATATATATACATGTATGTATATGGGTTTTTATATAGTGAGTTTACTAAGTTCTTGTCTGCCCTCTTATTTTATTCTTTCATTTGCCATAGGTGGAGTCCAAGCAAGACCCTTTTGCTAGCGAACTTCAGGATAATAACAATGTTGCATCATTAATAGCCCAGACACGTCCCCCCCTCCTAACATCCTAACATTTATATTTCTATAGAGCCAAATATGAAGGCGTTATTGAGGTGTAATACTCATTGGCTTGCTTACTTTACTCTAAACAAATGAATGGATGTAACACACCCAGTTTCTGACTGGGATTTAGCAAGAGCGGCTTTGGTCTGCTATTTTCTAAAATAATTTGTTCTTTTATTTTATAGCTTATAAACTATGCGCCATGGTCCAAAAGTGACTGTATATCATTCTAGTCATTTCACCTCCAGTTATTCAAGTTTTACTGCATAGGTTCATGGATAATCCATATACTGTTTGGGAGGCTTATAAAACTACATATCACTCTAGATTACCTCCATCAACCCTAGATTTAATGTAAAGGCCCAATAGTTGCCTGCTAATATCATAGGAGGTTACTATAAATACATGTTTTAAAAAACGGAGATATCAGTATAGGTTTATTTATGTTACATTTAGAAGTGCAATGCTGAGAGAAAACCAACAGAGCAGTGTTCCTGATTGGGATATAGATGAGTATATTATAGCATGCAGCCCTATACAGCTGTGTCTGGGCTCAAATGATCAACTTTAGTACTGTATGTAATCCTTCTGTTATGTTTATATGTATATGAGCTAGCCTCAGACAATATAACATTAGCTAGGGTGTACTCTGTGTTGTCTTCCCAATGTTTATCTGGGCCTGCAAGCTCAACGTATGCAACATTTGTATTGCCTTCATTTCTTGTATTGCTTTTACTTGTGTTTGTTAATGACAACTATCTCAATAAAAAATTATATAAAAAAATAAATAAAAATTAAGTTAATTTATATTTCTGTATGCTTACAATTGCTAATCTTTATAAAGGTTCTGTTATTGCACTGTACTGATTTTCTATACTGCCACTGTGCCCAGTTTTGGCTATTGCATCCCTCTTATAGAAAAGAAGGGAGAGAACATATCTCTCTTCATCATATGTAAATTAGGACTATTAGGAAATGCACCCCGCTCCCAGTTTATGTAAACCCCAGGTATAATAGCACATTGGGTCTAAGAGTTGCCATATTAATATCATAGAGGGGAAAAATGTAAGGACAATTATATATCTAAATGTCTCTCTATATTCATCAAAGATGTTGTTGATGTTTATTGCTATGTTGGCATTTCTTGCTGTTTATGTATCTCATTGTCTTTAATAAAAAAAATTTTTAATTCCTACTTATATTAGACGCAAAAAAATAAATATATGTATATACACATAGTAACACATAAATATATATGTATATACACATACTAACACATATATATATCTGTATATACACATACTAACACATAAATATATATGTATATACACACAGTAACACATAAATATATATGTATATACACATACTAACACATAAATATATATGTATATACACATAATAACACATAAATATATATGTATATACACATAGTAACACATAAATATATATGTATATACACATAATAACACATAAATATATATGTATATACACATAATAACACATAAATATATATGTATATACACATAATAACACATAAATATATATGTATATACACATAGTAACACATAAATATATATGTATATACACATAGTAACACATAAATATATATGTATATACACATAATAACACATAAATATATATGTATATACACATAATAACACATAAATATATATGTATATACACATAGTAACACATAAATATATATGTATATACACATAATAACACATAAATATATATGTATATACACATAATAACACATAAATATATATGTATATACACATACTAACACATAAATATATATGTATATACACATAATAACACATAAATATATATGTATATACACATAGTAACACATAAATATATATGTATATACACATAGTAACACATAAATATATATGTATATACACATACTAACACATAAATATATATGTATATACACATAATAACACATAAATATATATGTATATACACATAGTAACACATAAATATATATGTATATACACATACTAACACATAAATATATATGTATTTACACATAATAACACATAAATATATATGTATATACACATAGTAACACATAAATATATATGTATATACACATACTAACACATAAATATATATGTATATACACATACTAACACATAAATATATATGTATATACACATAATAACACATAAATATATATATACACATACTAACACATAAATATATATATATATATACACATAGTAACACATAAATATATATGTATATACACATAATAACACATAAATATATATGTATATACACATAGTAACACATAAATATATATGTATATACACATAGTAACACATAAATATATATGTATATACACATAGTAACACATAAATATATATGTATATACACATAGTAACACATAAATATATATGTATATATACATAATAACACATAAATATATATGTATATACACATAGTAACACATAAATATATATGTATATACACATAGTAACACATAAATATATATGTATATATACATAATAACACATAAATATATATGTATATACACATAGTAACACATAAATATATATGTATATACACATAGTAACACATAAATATATATGTATATACACATAGTAACACATAAATATATATGTATATACACATAACACATACATATATATGTATATACACATAATAACACATAAATATATATGTATATACATATAGTAACACATAAATATATATGTATATACACATAATAACACATAAATATATATGTATATACATATAGTAACACATAAATATATATGTATATACACATAATAACACATAAATATATATGTATATACACATATTAACACAAATATATATGTATATACACATAATAACACATAAATATATATGTATATACACATAGTAACACATAAATATATATGTATATACACATAGTAACACATAAATATATATGTATATACACATAGTAACACATAAATATATATGTATATACACATACTAACCCATAAATATATATGTATATACACATAGTAACACAAAAATATATATGTATATACACATAGTAACACATAAATATATATGTATATACACATAGTAACACATAAATATATATGTATATACACATAGTAACACATAAATATATATGTATATACACATAATAACACATAAATATATATGTATATACACATAGTAACACATAAATATATATGTATATACACATAATAACACATAAATATATATGTATATACACATACTAACCCATAAATATATATGTATATACACATAGTAACACAAAAATATATATGTATATACACATAGTAACACATAAATATATATGTATATACACATAATAACACATAAATATATATGTATATACACATACTAACCCATAAATATATATGTATATACACATAGTAACACAAAAATATATATGTATATACACATAGTAACACATAAATATATATGTATATACACATAGTAACACATAAATATATATGTATATACACATAGTAACACATAAATATATATGTATATACACATAATAACACATAAATATATATGTATATACACATAGTAACACATAAATATATATGTATATACACATACTAACCCATAAATATATATGTATATACACATAGTAACACAAAAATATATATGTATATACACATAGTAACACATAAATATATATGTATATACACATAGTAACACATAAATATATATGTATATACACATAGTAACACATAAATATATATGTATATACACATAATAACACATAAATATATATGTATATACACATAGTAACACATAAATATATATGTATACACACATAGTAACACATAAATATATATATACATACACATACTAACACATAAATATATATGTATATACACATAGTAACACATAAATATATATATGTATATACACATAATAACACATAAATATATATGTATATACACATAATAACACATAAATATATATGTATATACACATAATAACACATAAATATATATGTATATACACATACAGGGAGTGAAGAATTATTAGGAAAGTTGTATTTTTGAGGATTAATTTTATTATTGAACAACAACCATGTTCTCAATGAACCCAAAAAACTCATTAATATCAAAGCTGAATAGTTTTGGAAGTAGTTTTTAGTTTGTTTTTAGTTATAGCTATTTTAGGGGGATATCTGTGTGTGCAGGTGACTATTACTGTGCATAATTATTAGGCAACTTAACAAAAAACAAATATATACCCATTTCAATTATTTATTTTTACCAGTGAAACCAATATAACATCTCAACATTCACAAATATACATTTCTGACATTCAAAAACAAAACAAAAACAAATCAGTGACCAATATAGCCACCTTTCTTTGCAAGGACACTCAAAAGCCTGCCATCCATGGATTCTGTCAGTGTTTTGATCTGTTCACCATCAACATTGCGTGCAGCAGCAACCACAGCCTCCCAGACACTGTTCAGAGAGGTGTACTGTTTTCCCTCCTTGTAAGTCTCACATTTGATGATGGACCACAGGTTCTCAATGGGGTTCAGATCAGGTGAACAAGGAGGCCATGTCATTAGATTTTCTTCTTTTATACCCTTTCTTGCAAGCCACGCTGTGGAGTACTTGGACGTGTATGATGGAGCATTGTCCTGCATGAAAATCATGTTTTTCTTGAAGGATGCAGACTTCTTCCTGTACCACTGCTTGAAGAAGGTGTCTTCCAGAAACTGGCAGTAGGACTGGGAGTTGAGCTTGACTCCATCCTCAACCCGAAAAGGCCCCAAGCTCATCTTTGATGATACCAGCCCAAACCAGTACTCCACCTCCCCCTTGCTGGCGTCTGAGTCGGACTGGAGCTCTCTGCCCTTTACCAATCCAGCCACGGGCCCATCCATCTGGCCCATCAAGACTCACTCTCATTTCATCAGTCCATAAAACCTTAGAAAAATCAGTCTTGAGATATTTCTTGGCCCAGTCTTGACGTTTCAGCTTGTGTGTCTTGTTCAGTGGTGGTCGTCTTTCAGCCTTTCTTACCTTGGCCATGTCTCTGAGTATTGCACACCTTGTGCTTTTGGGCACTCCAGTGATGTTGCAGCTCTGAAATATGGCCAAACTGGTGGCAAGTGGCATCTTGGCAGCTGCAAGCTTGACTTTTCTCAGTTCATGGGCAGTTATTTTGCGCCTTGGTTTTTCCACACGCTTCTTGCGACCCTGTTGACTATTTTGAATGAAACGCTTGATTGTTCGATGATCACGCTTCAGAAGCTTTGCAATTTCAAGAGTGCTGCATCCCTCTGCAAGATATCTCACTATTTTTGACTTTTCTGAGCCTGTCAAGTCCTTCTTTTGACCCATTTTGCCAAAGGAAAGGAAGTTGCCTAATAATTATGCACACCTGATATAGGGTGTTGATGTCATTAGACCACACCCCTTCTCATTACAGAGATGCACATCACCTAATATGCTTAATTGGTAGTAGGCTTTCGAGCCTATACAGCTTGGAGTAAGACAACATGCATAAAGAGGATGATGTGGTCAAAATACTCATTTGCCTAATAATTCTGCACTCCCTGTAGTAACACATAAATATATCTGTATATACACATACTAACACATAAATATATATGTATATAAGCATATATATTTACAGGGGAACTTTAGCTCCATAAAACAGCTTTGTGAATTTTTTTTCTTCAAATATGCTACAATTTTTTTAACCAAAAAAGTAAACAAAAACTTTATTTTGGGGGCAATTGGGCGATGTTTTAAAAATTAACCAGAGGTCTGACTGGTTAATTTTTGAAGCTCTAATTGCTACCACAAGTTCGTGGTAGCAATAACCAGCCACTTGTAATGGCTGGTTATTTATCGTTCTCTCATAAATGGGTGAATTTGCCCCTTTATGGGTGTGCAATAAATTAGCACTCCACTTGTAATCTATCCCTTAATGGGGAATTAAATGTTGTGTTTAAGGACTATTTAATAATGTTATTATTGGATGTTTTTTTGTTTATAGCGCTGCGGAATCTGTTGGCGCTCTACAAATAACCGATAATAATGTTTATTATGTATTATTGTACATAAAATAGTAAGGTCAGATTTGCAAGCATAGCACTTTCATTTAATTTCATTCACTTTTTTATAGCTGTATAGAAAACCATCTCAGCACTCACTAATTCATGAGAATTTATTTGTGATTTTTTTTGTTGTTGCCAAAAGGAAATGGGGGCGGACATTTGAGACCTGCTAGTCCATGGGAACGCAGATCAATGTGGGTATGCGAATCGTTGTCTCTCACTGCTCATTAACCAAGGCAATCTGCTCGTTATCTCCCGGTGAGCCTACGCGTCCTGTTTCCCATCCCTGACTCTGGGAACGAGGTAGCCCCCAGGTGAAATAACTGGCCACTGCTCTAAAAATAGCCTCTTCTGCGCTGAACTCTCAGGCACCCTGCGCAGGGTAACGCATTCCAGATGTGCTGATGTCAGCATCTGGCCTCACTTCATAAATATCGCCAAATGTGGTTTAGGGCAGAGATAACTTATGTCATTCAGCCATCATAACTCAATAAGAATATCACAATCCAGCTTTATAGCTTTAATACAAACATTTCACCATCGACTTGGGATTTTTAGTCTTAAACTGATTATTTCTTATTTTCTTTTTAATTAAAATGTGTTCTTTTACTCTCATATGAACTAAAGAGTGCTATTGTAAATAACACAAAGTACTTCTGCTCAAAACTTGTCTGCGGGATACAAGTTCATTGGCTGATGAGGAAATTATTATTATCATCATTACTATTTTACATCTACATCCCAGGGGAAGAAATGGGGCAGAAATGACAGTTTGTGGTTAGCAGGAAAAAGCGAAGGAGCGATAATACAGACAGTTGTCTATTATCTATATTAAGCACAGGCATGAGGCATCCAGTGAAGTATCTCCACCCTATAGGAGTTACAACCATTAGCCGCAGATTGTGTTGTTCAAAGGGACAATAAAAACACTTCTGTTGTGTTGCTCTAGAATAACATATCGGCCAAGTCTAAACATTTTAAAAACAAATTAACATCCTTTTTACTACAATTGTTTATCAATAGCCAAATTCCTCCCCCATTTGTCTTACTTGAAGGAACCAATAGTTGCTCGAGTCTGCAGACACGGCTAGCCACAGTCATTCTGTTAGTATTAAGTACAGTACATAGGTTTGCAGTTGTTGCCTGTTAAAGCCAGGTAGGGCCAGATATGTAACAGCTAGGGCTGCAACTAACGATTATTTTCAGAATCAATCAGTCGATTTAATCGACTAATCGGATAAAAAATGAATCAATAATTGTTTCCTATATTTTAAATAACATCCACATACTGAGTGTTACAAATATAAACTTCTGACTAAAACTTTACATTAACACAACTGTTTTGTGCAGAACACATAATATTTATAATTTATTTAATTTATAATGTATTTAATTAAGCAAAACAAAACCACAAACTGTGTTACAAGAGGTAGAACTAGAAAGAGGGAGACTATCACTGTTTATCACATTCTGTTATTCATTCTTTCAGAAACTTTGCATTAAAATGCAAACATGTCAACATGACCACATGCTCCTGGCTGAGGCTGGCTCTCTTTTTGCAGCTATTTTGCCTGCAGCAGAGAAGAGGTGCTCAAATGGTGTAAGGTGCCTGAGATGCATAAGTAGGGTTTTTGCCAATTTCAAAAGGGGGGCTAATTATCTTTGTTAGCTCTAAAACCAATGCAAGGGGCCTCTCAACAAAGTGAGCCTGGACTTAATTTTAACATAAAAATATCTTGAATATCTATATGCAGAAGTAAATAACCAGCTATAAGGTTAGGGAAAATATCTAGTCCGCTCTAAAAATAACAGATTTATACTTAAAGAGGTTGAATCTGGTACATATTATTACAATATATTTAAAATATTAAAAAACAATAACAAAAAAGTCAAAAGTGTTAAGGACTATATCAATAACAAGACAAAGCCTTACACATTTATTTATACAGTACATATAATCAGTAATAGCAAGCGATCTGCTAGTAATTGTGCAAACAGATAATATTGCACATCAATTCAAATAACTCCCATCAATCTAGGGCTAGGTGTAAGTAACAAGCTCGGCACTATATCATGTAAACCTTAGTCCCAAATCACCCAATTTAATAAAAACAATCCAGATGATGACTCCTATTATTTCTGGGTTGGACAAAAGCCAGGAGTAGTGGTAAACTTAAAATGAAACTTATACTGTCCTGCAATAGTGAAAGGGCATAGCCATAAAACACAATACCATGTGCAGGAGCGCATTGGAGGGAAGCAGCTGGTGCTGGGCACAGACCAACTAATTGCAAAACAACTGATCGATTATGAGATTCGTTGACAACTATTTTAATAATTGATTATTATTGAATATAACGATTAGCTCTAGTAGCAGCCTTAGCCTTGATAAGATAGCAGGATACCAGTAGTTCCTCTGAGGCTCCCCAGCCTGCAGAGCAACCATGACTTCCAGCTGTTTTGAACTTCACAGTTAAAGGGACACTCAAGTCAAAATAAACGTTTATGATTCAGATAGAGCAGCAGCTTTAAGAGACTTTCCAATTTAGTTCCATTATCACATTTTGCACAGTCTTTTTATATGCACACTTTCTGGGGAACAAGATCCTACTGAGCATGTGCAAAAGCTCACGGTATACGTATACTAGTCTGTGATTGGCTGATGTCTGTCACATGACAGAGGGGGCCGGAAAATGTGAGAAATAATAAATCTGTCAGAAAAAAATCTACTGCTTATTTAAAATTCAGAGTAGATGTAAAATCATTGTCTTTTTATTACGCACATGCTAATTCTGCACTTCTACTGCATTGAGTGGTCCTTTAACAGCAGCAGAAGATACATTTCATTTGCTGTTTTGTGACGCTCATTTCCAGGACAAAATCAATATTCATTTAAGTTATGGTGAAATAAAAAATGAACCAGAGAACTCTGGGTAAGATATGCAAATGTTTTCTTTAGTGTGAGATTATTATATCTCATTTGTATAGTTAACCCTAGACAGCCTGGGTACAAAACCCAAACATAAAATCACATAAGAATATCAAACACAACATATAGATTGTCCAGAACTAACTTAGATGCACACAGCTAGGTTTGTAGCAAAAATATAGTGTTAGATATATGGCCAAATGGTGGCGTGTGAAATTATGAAATGTTTAATGAAATTGACATTAAGTTATTGAACCTCCCTTATGGGATTCTTATATTCATCTCTAATCTGTGTGTTTATAATACTCAGGTCTGGATACTTGTCACACATGTGCATAAAGTTTTTCTACATACATATTGTATTACATATTATATATGTTTTCCAGGTAAGATTTTACCACTACTTAACTACCATGCACATGTTGGCTAAATATCCTAGACTAACATTAATTCATCTGGGACATTATGCATCATTATATTTTATATGAATGGGGTATATTTTCCATATATTTCGCCATATTGAATGGATTTATCATAGACAGTATTATGGTTATTATAGCTAGAATGCTCCCCTTTTAGTATGTTCGCTAAGTTTTCTTTTCTTTTTACCATATCATATGTTTTCCCCTTTTTTGAACTATAGTCTATAATATTTATTAGGATACATTTTCCATTAGACAATTAGCGATTGCATGTATATACTAATTAATGTGTGTACTCCTGCTGTACAGTTCTAGGGTACTAAGGGTTAATTTTTCTCTTACCTGGTGTGTGGGCGTGTTTTGTATTCATTGTTTTTATCCAATCACACTGTAACACTGATTTTTTAAACTTGCATTCACCTGCATGACACCTATGGCTATTATTACGGCTGAGCGCCGAAACATGTAAGCCTTGGTGTCACGCTCACACACCTTACTTGTTTGCTATTTACTGTTTGCTGTTCATTTAGCCTGCTTTGACGTTTTAACTTTGCCAATAAACTTGGATTTTATTTGCATTAAGCTGGATCCTGCCTTCTTTGTGACTGTTTATATCTGCACCAGCTTTGGATCAGCTTCAAGCCCTTGTTCATTAGATCTACCTGTTGTGAAACCCGGGTGAAGAAAGAGCACCGCCCCCTGACCGGAGATCCCGCTACGTCACGACGGACGCCTCAGTGCACCTGCGAACAGCCCGAAGCGCTGTTGGAGTTTTTCTTCATTGCCGGTTGGTTTGGAGCTGTCAGCCCACCGTTTTGCTTGCGGTTTGACCACGGAGGTCCCCAGGTTACATAGAGCTCCTGTTTGAAGCACTGCACGGCACATACAAATTCATCCGGGGGCGGTTATGCTCCCTTGGGGTAAGTCCCTGACACAACAGCATCAATTTGTTTGCACTTTTGTTTGCACCTGGTTTGCATATTAGAAGAGTACTTCCTAAATTACCTCATATCACTGAAATAAAAAATGAACCAGAGAACTCTGGGTAAGATATGCAAATGTTTTCTTTAGTGTGAGATTATTATATCTCATTTGTATAGTTAACCCTAGACAGCCTGGGTACAAAACCCAAACAGAAAATCACATAAGAATATCAAACACAACATATAGATTGTCCAGAACTCACTTAGATGCAAACAGCTAGGTTTGTAGCAAAAATATAGTGTTAGATATATGGCCAAATGGTGGCGTGTGAAATTATGAAATGTTTAATGAAATTGACATTAAGTTATTGTCCTAGAAATTTCATTTTCTACTGGCTATTGCTTCGGCGCGCAGAGTATCTGAAATTGGCACCTTGCAATGTGAGCCTCCTTATCTGGTGTTCCATTCGGATAAGGCTGTCCTACGTACTAAGTTAGGGTTTCTCCCTAAAGTCGTGTTAGACTGCAACATCAATCAAGAGATTGTGGTTCCTTCTTTGTGTCCTAATCCTCCTTCTTCGAAGGAACGTTTACTTCATAATTTGGACGTGGTTCGTGCCTTGAAGTTTTATCTTCAAGCTACTAAGGATTTTAGACAAACTTCTTCCTTGTTTGTGGCATATTCTGGGAAGCGTAAGGGCCAGAAGGTCTCTTCGACTTCCTTATCTTTTTGGGGTTGAGAAGTCTTATCCGCTTAGCTTATGAGACAGCGGGACATAGACCTCCTCAGAGAATTACGGCTCATTCAACTAGATCAGTTGCTTTGTCTTGGGGCTTTAAGAACGAGGCCTCTATGGATCAGATTTGTAAGGTGGCTACCTGGTCCTCCTTACACACTTTTTCTAAATTTTACAAGTTTGATGTTTTTGCTTTAGCTGAAGCAGCCTTCGGGAGAGGTTTTGCAGGCTGTGGTGCCCTCAGATTAGGGTCCGCCTCTCTCTTTGTCCCTCCCGTTTTCATTCAGTGTCCTCTAGAGCTTGGGTATATGTTTCCCAACAGTAAGGAATGAAGCCGTGGACTCTCCTTGTATTAAGAAGGAAAACATAAATTATGCTTACCAGATAATTTCATTTCCTTCCGATGGGCGGCCCCCTAAATTATAATTTTCTTCTGGCACCTTTTTTACCCTGATATTTCTCCTACTGTTCCTTGTTCCCCTTGGCAGAATGACTGGGGGATAGGGGAAGTGGGAGAGGTATTTAAAGTGAAAGTAAATCCTAGCCGAGGTTTTAACCAATTGCCGTTTTTAGCTGCTACAGCAGCCCACAGCTAAAAAAATTTGTTTGCTAAGAGGTGACGTTTTCATCTCTTAGCCAATAGCCGTGCGTTAAATCCGGCTTGGCGCCCATGGGAGCTGGATTTACCGCACGGCTATTGGCTAAGATTTGAAAATGTCACCTCTTAGCAAAATATTTTTTTAGCCATGTGCTGCTGTAGCAGCTAAAAACGGCGATCGGTTAAAACAAATAAAGGAGCTTTCTACTTGGAGTATTTTATAGTTCATGAATGAAAGTCCCCTTTATTTGTTTCAAAAGTCAGTATTTCCCAACAGTAAGGAATGAAGCTGTGGACTCTCCTTGTACAGAAGGAAATGAAATTGTCTGGTAAGCATAATTTGTTTTAATGCCCCTTTAGTTTTGTAGTCTGGATTGGGTTCTACACTGTACATATTTTCAGCTTTGATTTAATCCTAAGGGAGTGAAGACATTTCCCTGGGTTTAGTAACGTTTGTCCCTTGCGTACTCACTGTGGATAAACTAAACGTCTTTGTGTTTTCAGTTTTGCACAAACCCCAGATATTGTTCTCATTACTACATGCAAGTGACGTGTTACAACTTCATCCTTGTGTAATTACAAGGGACAGGCTAAGCCGTGGCCTGATCAGTGTTGAAGTGGCACCTGTGTGCATATGTACATAGCAGCCAGCCCTGCGTGTTTCTGACCGCCCCACATGCCTGACGTTTGTACGATGGAAACTCAAACAAGTTCTGAGTGTTTGTGTTTGGGTCCGTCTATATTTGCAATGTCTGTGAGATTCCTGGTGACCCAGGTCTGGATAAACCTTATCTGCCAGGCGAGTGCTGCATTGCTGGAAAGAGTTATTATTGATTTTTAGTAATAACCAAATGCTGCAGTTTTGATGGAACAAAATACTAAGTCTGTTCTGTTGCTAACTGTACCGGACAGTAAAGAGTGGATGTTTCTTGTGATGGTTTGTGTACAGCTCCTCAGCAGGTTTAGACATCATTTCTCTACCAAACTCCTGTACTAAGTAAATCCCTTAATGAGTAAAACAGGTTCATATCTGCTGCTTTTTAATAAAACAGTTTTTATTGAGGTTATCTAGTATATAGACAGCAATAAGGTTGCAATGCAATCAGTGACATAAGCATATGTCTGACCAGTAGTATCTGAGTGATACGAAATGTCGTCAATGCACAAATTATACATTATAAATAAAACATAACATCCTAGAATGCAAACATAAACTTTTACAGATAATTAACCTATGTATTCTCAATTAAACCTCTTTTTATGCATATTTGGTTGCCGTGTTTAAGGCAATGTAAACCTTATCGTTTTCCCCTAATGCGATAGGGTGGTCTCTCTAAGACCTCTGATGCTATTATATAGTGGTTTGAGGATGTAATAGGGGTTATGTAACATATAAAAAGCATATAGGGTCGCTTTTGGACCCTTAATAATATGATACATGATTGTGACAAAAGTAAACTGTGAAATGACAAAGTAACAAGAAAGCAGCTTGTCGCATGAGATTACAATTATAGATATCAAAATATGTGTATCAATAAATTTAATAATAAAAGGAAACATTTCTATAGAGTGCATTTCCCTTTGCTTGTGATGTAAGCCCATTAGGGTGGGGGGAGGGTCCGGGGATATTGGAATAAATCAGTTAGCGAAGATTAGATGAGCCGAGTATCGGAAGTTTCTGACCATGACAGAGGGACCGTGCTACATTCACACAGGAAATGTACACAGTTTATCTAATTTAAAATCTTCAGAACAAGGATACCACCATACAGGCCACTTGAGAAGTGGTATGTACTTAAGGCAATCTAGTAGATCAATTATCTATCTGTACAGGCCCTATACCTCACAGAAGAAAAAAGACAATTCTCCCTCATAGCCAAAAGTAGTTGGTAAATATCCTATTCCATTGCATGTACTCAATGAGGTGTTACTGTCACCTCTATCAAAGTAAGAAAGCAATCGATGTATTCTCTAGACAAATATACTAATTATAGGAGACAAAGCTCATGAGAAACTAATAACTGTAGAGATTGGGGCAGTAATCCGGTACATGAGTTTTCTAAGGTAAAAGATAGCTGATGTAAAATGTGATAGCTGGGACAATGTACTAGACTAGGTCAACAAACATATATAACTGCACAGATTAGTGGTGAATTTAAGACTTAAAACCTGGTGCATTGGAGAATAGTGTCACGTGCAAGGTATCGGTAAAGCATATATATTCTCTAAGCCTGATAAGTATTCTTGGTGGGTATAATGATCAAAGTATCTAACCTTAGCACATAAAAACATAGCTACCTAAAACATCTGTGGCTTGAAACATGTATAAACCAATATGGTAAAAGGGTAAGTGCTATATGAGTAGTACCTCCTCTCAGGGATTGTTGTCACTACTGGACAGAGCCGGAAAAGGGGTACTGGATATGACCCACTCTATCACGCAGAGTGGGAAAGGGTGAGAGGAGATCCCTTTCAAGTTTTGTATTCACTTTAGAGAGGCACTGCAAACCATACCATTATCCCAGCTAGGCAAGAGGGAGATGCTTGTGGCCTGTAGGGCCATAATAGTATTGTAATACTTACAAAAACTAGTACAATCTTTCAAATTATTTAGAACATATGCGCACATCATGGAATAGCTTACCCTCTGCATCCAGCAAAGGGTTACTATACTTATGTAGTAGAGGTCAGGAGGCATTCTCATTAAGCTCAGAGCAAGATGGTGGTTGAGTACTAGAGAGCTGCAACTTAATATACTACATAAATATCCAACCTGCTATAGCGTTGAGTACAGAGCACACAAATATACAACAGTGTGTTGATTCAGTTTGTGCCAGAGAGGATATATATATAACTATGCATATCTTAGTCCCTGTCTAGAGGAAGAACAGTTATATACCACTGTAAAAACCTAATCACTGAAGGGGGCGCTCAAGATGCAGTATAATCAATAATCTAGAACAAAAGTATATATGATGGGGCAATGTTAAGCTATCATAGATGAGTATATACACAATAAAGGCAGAAAACAGTAAATTCTTAGATACTGTAGTGAAAATACACTTGCAATTGTGAAAAATTAGACAGTCCTTTATACGTTCTTCAAAGGAAAACGATTGCTGTAGCGGCTGCCTCCTCCTCACTGGATGGTCCAGGTGGTACTATATAAGATAAAACAGAATGGAGGGGCGCCTCATGTGTGGTATCATCTATTAATTAACAACGAGTCACAGAACTATTGCCAAATGGGTACTCACAAAT
This sequence comes from Bombina bombina, assembly GCF_027579735.1. Classification (NCBI taxonomy): domain Eukaryota; kingdom Metazoa; phylum Chordata; class Amphibia; order Anura; family Bombinatoridae; genus Bombina; species Bombina bombina. Next base: position 1,582,554,044 of record NC_069499.1, read on the forward strand.
TTGGAGAGCACACTTATGTGCTGGTAGGGGAGGGCTGCAGAATTAGAAAGGTGTGACAGCTCACCCACTTGAAGGCGCTCTTGGCGTAAGATGGTGGTGCTATAAGGGAGACAAGAAATATGGGCACCACATGTGCAGACTATTAATGGTACAACCACAACAGATTCCTTAATGTGGAGGGTACTCACATATTCCCAGAGCACACCAATGTGCTTGTAGAAGCAAGCTGCAGATTGGTAGAGGTGTGGCAGCTCACCCAAACTCTAGGTATCTTGATATTTGTATGATAATGTGTTCCCTCAGGTGCTGGGCTGGTCTCTCATAGGTGAACAATGGCAGATGGTGGGTAGAAATGAATGATTATGATTTTTTATGTCTGATGAAACGGTCTGTGAACCGTGAAACGCGTTGCATGATTGGGTGATTATTGGACACCCTGTTATCCACTCTCATCAGCAATCATTGTGCTGTTGTTTTTAAACTTTTATGCTTTTTTAAATAAATTTGGATATATCTTTTATCCTTTGAGTGGATTCATTTCTACCCACCATCTGCCATTGTTCACCTATGAGAGACCAGCCCAGCACCTGAGGGAACACATTATCATACAAATATCAGGATACCTAGAGTTTGGGTGAGCTGCCACACCTCTACCAATCTGCAGCCTGCTTCTACAAGCACATTGGTGTGCTCTGGGAATATGTGAGTACCCTCCACATTAAGGAATCTGTTGTGGTTGTACCATTAATAGTCTGCACATGTGGTGCCCGTATTTCTTGTCTCCCTTATAGCACCACCATCTAACGCCAAGAGCGCCTTCAAGTGGGTGAGCTGTCACACCTTTCTAATTCTGCAGCCCGCCCCTACCAGCACATAAGTGTGCTCTCCAAATTTGTGAGTACCCATTTGGCAATAGCTCTGTGACTTGTTGTTTATTAATAGATGATACCACACATGAGGCGCCCCTCCATTCTGTTTTATCTTATATACCACTGTATGCACAATACATCATATACTAACAAGTACTCGCTATTCAGCTGTTATATAATTGGTACATCAACGCTTAGCAGGACTCAAGTTCTCTTTTTTGTCAGCTTGGAAGTTCTATGCCGCATGAGCAGATGCATGTTTAGCTATTATGCAGTACCTCTGATCATATCATAACCAGCAGGCACCTGCTTACCCATAATATCTACAAAACAAATCATGTTCCTGCCGAGTGAGGTTTTCCCATATCCCCTTACAAAAATGATAGATTGTATAAAATACATGAAAATGCATGATGCATATATCATAGTTGCAAAACCTATAAGGGAGAAAAGTTTAACAGATAACAGGGTTACCTTGATCTCTATTAAAATGTAAAACAGTAAAATGCAATTTTGAACGTCAAACAGGATTAACTATTAAAGACCACGCCGTCCACTGTTCTAAGTCTTTGGAAGTTAATCAACACCAGCTCTAAGGAAGTCACAAAGGGCTCTGCGCAAACATAAAAATCTGCATCGGCTAAGAAAGTAGGTGTATTTTCTGATGTGGCCACAGTACTTATATAAGCAGACTGGATGTAGGCAACAGAAGTATCCAAAGTGCTCAAGTCTACCTATATATCGGCTCATCCGCCCATGATAACGTTCTTTCGGTAAGGATGTAGAACTCTCCACCTCCCGCGGGTAGTTATTACTATCTGTATCTTGGAGGTGAAAGCTCTTACCCTGTCGAGGAGATAGTTCTAGTAGTGGAGCCAGTGAAGCAGATCACACTGCAAGTGCAGTTTCAGAGATCCCCTCTTAAAGGGTTATCAAAACGGATGTTGGCTCGTTAGTAAAGTCGCTTTGTATGTCCACCAGGGCTCCTGTCTGTAGAGGCAGATATGTAACAGTCTGTAGTGGTAGGTCTGCTGCATCCCACGTGATAGCATCCACCCATGGCAGCTGGTCACATCTAGGAGCCTGCCATGGTCATTTCGTAGGTGCCGGACCCTACCCTTCTCAGAACCAGATTGGTGTAGAATCTCAGAATTCTCCGTCTGCCCTAAGGTAATCAAAGTCTGTAGCATTGCTTTTTCGAAGTCGTTCACTAGAGTGAGTAGCGCTTGCGTGATTGTGTCCATGCTCCTGCTGACTTACCGTTTTGTAGTGTAGGCCACAGAGTTAGCGAGTTCTCACATCAGCTATTTGTTTGAAGAGCATAGGTCAGGAGGAATCTGGAAGAAATAGGTAAATTAGCACAAATAATGTGAGATAGAATCAGGAGCTCCTCCAGCACACGTCCTACCGCTTCGACCTCAGGCTCCGCCTATATATCTGCTACTCTTTTACTTGTTTATAAAATACAATATCTCAGGGGTCAATCACAGCTAGGGATTTGTAACACACATGGGTTTTGGTGCATTGCTGAATATTTGTGCCTGGGTGTAAGGCTATGTGGCCGCCAGGCCCTTTGCTGTGGTTAAACACACTGTTATATACAAGCAATAAAGCTGCTCTTACACATTATATCAGCTTCTTTTTACACTTTTATATCCATTTGCTTGATGCTACCACATAGTGATGAGGCACAGCCATATTTAGTGCTTCTAAACCAGTGTTTGTGGTCCCCTGCTTGATCACTAGTGGTTAATCTGCTGCCATTACTGCATTTAAAAAATAATTGCAAGTGGGTACTGCAGTCCTGCCCTGTCACACTGCTACTGTCTGTCACACCCTGTGATACTGCCCTGTCACACTGCTACTGACCTGTCACACTGCTACTGCCCTGTCACACTGCCACTGCCCTGTCACACCCTGTTACTGCCCTGTCACACTGTTACTGCCCTCTCACATCCTGTCACACTGCCACTGACCTGTCACACTGCTACTGCCCTCTCACATCCTGTCACACTGCCACTGACCTGTCACACTGCTACTGCCCTCTCACATCCTGTCACACTGCCACTGACCTGTCACACTGCTACTGCCCTGTCACACTTCCACTGCCCTGTCACACTGCTACTGCCCTGACCAAAGGCAGAACATACAGTGATCTGAGATGTCATCACAGAAAATGCAGCATGTCTGCAGAAAGAAAAGGACACATGCAGGAACTGTTACTGCTTTAACCTTGCAGCGCTGCTCCACATCAGGCTGTTCTCTTCAAAAAGAGCTTTGCTCTGGCAGCACTGTAAGTTTTCCTTAACACAGCGCACCCACAGCAAAGTGCTATTTGAAGTGAAAAGTCAAATATGCAGTATTGACTGGCTCTGCAGTGTTAACTGGCTCTCAGCCCCCTAACTTTTCCCATTCTTTAAAGGTGTGTTTTCTGATTGATATTCTTATGAGCAATGCACCTTTTGTATTACTACATTTCTATGTTAGATCAAGAGAAAAGGAAACAAATTTATTGGATACATTTTACAATTCATTTTTTTGTCTGCAGCTAATTTGCAATCCAATTTTCAACTGCTGCAATATATTATAAAACTTTTACAATTGCTTTATTCTCCAGTTAATCAACACATTGCAACTGAACTGGTGCTTTAGTGTTACTGCCTGATTTAAAATTGTATTTTATTTTAAAATAACCTGCAGAAAATGTTTCCATTAAAAAAAACCTTATCGCAGAAAGTGAAAAAAAAGTTCTGCCTCTGGGCTGCTCTGTCACACCCTGTCACACTGCTACTGCCTTGTCACACTGTCACTGCCCCATTACACTGTCACTGCTTTGTTACAAGTTTATATTCCAATGTCCAATATTTTTTCAGTAAAACATCACTTTATATTTAGCACATGCATATGATTTCAAACCCACCATTTCCATCAGTGCTGCAGTATTCCTTGGTTTTGCTAAAACGTATGAAGACAACAAAACAAAGTCTGACGTTTCTTTGTCTCGTGTGTGTTTTGTTTACTGCTACTACTTTTCTGAAGACAAATCCCTGTGTCTGCTACGCTCCATACACATTTATATACTTCATTGTTCATCCTCAGCAACAAATAAATGTCATTTTATCTGACAAAGATTCTGTAAGAAATATGTTACTGTGATGAAAAAGAGTAAAGGGAATTAACATAAACTTCCTTTAAAGTGATGGTAAACTAAGACCCAGTGAAACATGCGATAGTATGTAAAGTTAAAAAATAAAGTGACTTTCATTCATGAACATGCCGCTTTCTGACCTTTGTATGTAAATATTTTACAATTCTAAAAATAAAATTCACCTACGATCCTCCGCCTGTGTAACCGCCGCCATTGAATTTCTAATGTCACGTTTTTTATCAATCCAATAGAAATCCAGGCCAGTTGGAGACTCAGAAAATAATCAAACACGCCCTACATGTTGGATCGCTGAATGACAGTTTGGCAACATGTACTTGTGCGCAATGTGCTTTTTTGTTGTTGTATATTATGTATTGCGAAACTAATTACACGCATGCGCATAATAAACGTTGAAGACGAGATGCCAATATAATGACATAATGAGTGGGTGGTTCCCCTATCTACGTTGGCTAAGGAATACATCAGGAAGTAATGCTGGGGGTGGAGCAAGGAGCTATAACGCTCAGTAAGTCAATTCGTAATTTAGTCATAAAGCTTTGAGATAGAAAAACAAAAAAGTTAGCGATTTTGTTTGTAACTACTGTAGGAATAAAATTTTACTTTTAAAGTGCTATACATTTACCATCACTTTAACTATCTTGAACCATTTTCTTTGTTTCCTCCATTATTTCGCAAAAAAAAATATTTTTCTCTCCCCTTTTTTCCCCAGTCGGCTTTGCTAAAAACCAGGCGATTGTGCAGAGCTCAGGACTGTACCTGTGTTTCATGGACGCTGTAAGTAATTGTATTCTGTATATATTTATAGTGATATTAAAGGGACATTGTACACTAGATTTTTCTGTGCATAAATGTTTTGTTGATTATCCATTTATATAGCCCATCTGGTAGTGTTTTTATAAAAATGTATAGTTTTGCTTATTTTTTAAGAACATTGTGCTGATTTCTAACCAAGCTCCACAGTGCCAGATTTATACACACGTTTACAGACTCCCGCAGGCTTCTGTTTATCTGTCGTTTAATATGCGAGGGAGGGGGCAGTGTCTGCTCTTTTTGTTTACCCAACCCATTTCAGTGGGTGTCCCAGCCTAACCTCATTAACAGTGCTAAACTGGGAGCTTCTAAGTACATTTTTAAATGGTTTTATACTGGATTTTTAGATCAGTATCTGTGTATATTCTTCTTTATAGTAGTGTCTATTACATGCAGTTGGTGTTTATTGTCCCTTTAATTTTACACAGACGTGAAAAAAATAAAAGGGACACTCATGTCAAAATTAAACTTTTATGATTCAGATAGAGCAGCAATTTTGAACAACTTTCCAATTTACTTTCATTAACATAATGTGCGCATTCTTTTTATATTTACACTTTTTGAGTCACCAGCTCCTACTGAGCATGTGCAAGAATTCACAGAATATGTATATTCATTTGTGATTGGCTGATGGCTGTCACATGATACAGGATTGGTGGAAATAGACATAAGTTTGAAATTTGTCAGAAAAAAATCTACTACTCATAGGAACTTTAGACTAAGGGGTCGATTTATCAAGCTGCGGCAGACAGGGGCTCACATCCGCTGCTGGAATTCAGCATTGCACACGAGCACTATTTTACAATTGCGTGTAATCCCGCCCCCTGCCCGTGCACAACCAATCAGACGCAGACAGGAGATGTCAATCTCCCTGGTCGGACAAGAAAGGTTAGGGAAGCAGCGGTCTGCGCTGCTTTTAAAATACAGACTGTAGGTTCTCTTGTAAAAACCTGCAGCCGTAGCGGGACAAAGGAGTTGATAAATCGACCCTTAAGCGCTATTGCATTCTCTTATCATGCATTTGTTGTTTATACAAATCTACTGTATGGGGGTTTTAGCTTCATGGCCAGTTGAAAAGATAGGACACGGGTCTCTCCTATTTCACAGCCTTATAAGCACCCAAAGCTCAGTGTTACCAAAAGCTATATGAGAGAGAATATAGTTTCTATTGTTTCTAGGTTGTAAACTCCTGGTTCATGAATAACAGAGATAATCTGGATATTCTAACGTGCCAGCAAATTATCTGCACTACTATCGCTATTTTGTGTTTTTTGTACTTAACTGTAAGGGGATACATCACTTGCATGTTTAGTAAAGAATATCTGTTTGTAAAACTAACTATCAAACCATGAATTAGATTTGCTGTTTTTGAAATAGTTTGATATTTTATTCTGTTCTTGCTGCAATTTTGGGATGTTTGTTTGTCGTTGACATGTCTGTTGTGCGTAGGAATTCTGCCGTAATTAGCACTTCATCTAAGCCATAGAGTTGCCTGATTTTGTCACGTGTGCCTTAAGGGACACTGAGCGATGGCAGTGCTCCCAGTAGATACATAGTTGTAAACCTTATAAATGAAAATGTAATAATTTATGATTTGATGAAGCCTGAACACATCCTGTGATTGCTTATGGCTGTGTTTGGTATTGGTGTTTGATCGCCACACTGTAATAGGGGAGGATGTTTACAATAGGATATTCTGACTTGTCTCTGGAAGACATGAAGGTAGCAGAATGGGCCTTATCACAGCTCCTGAGATCACACCCATGGCACTGAAGCTCCTGTCAGTTGTATGTTCACTTCAGACCTCCGATCAGATCCATGACCCTGAAAACCCTGTCAATTGTATACCCACATCAGACCTCGGATCAGATTAATGTATCTGAATCCTCTGTCAGTTGTATGTTCACATCAGACCTCAGATCAGATCCATAATCCTGAAACCCCTGTCGGTTATATGCCCACATCAGACCTCAAATCAAAAACACAGCCCCTGTCAGTTATATACTTACATGAGACATCAGATCAAAAAGATAGCTGTGAAACCACTATCAGTTACATGCCCACATCAGACCTCAGATCAGATCCACTCACTGACTGGAAGCCCCTGTCGGTTATATGCTCACATCAGACCTCAAATGACATCTGTATAAGACCTCATATCAGATCCATGGCCCTGAAGCCCCTGTTGGTTACATGTCTATTTCAGACCTCAGATCAGATCCACTGCCCTGAAGCTGTGTCAGTTTTATATTCTGACACCAGACCTCAAATCACATCTGTAGCCCTGAAGCCTGTCAGTTATATGCTCACATCAGACTTGAAATCAGATCCATGGCCCTAAAGCCCCTGTCAGTTAAATACCCACCTCAGATCATATCCATGGCTCTGAAGCCTAAGTCAGATATATGCTTACATCAGACCTCAGATCAGATCCATGGCCCTGAAGCCCCTGTCAGTTACCTCAGATCATATCCATGGTTTTGAATCCTCTGTCAGTTATATGCTCACATCAGACCTCAAATCAGAACCACAGCCCTAAAGCCTCTGCCAGTTATATGCTTGCATTAGGCCACAGATCAAATCCATGACTCTGAAGACCCTCTCCGTTGTATGCTCACATCAGACCTCAGATTAATACCATGGTCCTGACTTCCCAGTCAGTTAAATGCCCACCTCAGATCATATCCATGGCTTTGAATCCCCTGTCTGTTATATGCTTACATCAGAACCAGGACCCTGAAGCCCCTGTTTGTTACAGTTGCAAGAAAAAGTTTGTAAACCCTTTGGAATTATCTGGATTTCTGCATTCATTACTCATAAAATGTGGTGTGATCTTCATCTAAGTCACAATTATAAATACAACATTATGACTAATCTAATAACACAAAACACTGTTGTACTTTTTATTGTAGACACTGAGTAATCATTCACAGTGCAGGCTGGAAAAAGTTAGTGAACCTCTTTGTTAAAAGTTTTTCTTTCATTATTCAGATAGAGAATACAATTATAAACAACTTTCCAATTTACTTCTATTATCTAATTTGCTTTATTCTTTTGTTATACTTTGTTGAAGAAACAGCAATGCACATGAGTGAGCCAATAACATGAGGCATTTATGTGCAGCCACCAATCAGCAGCTCCTGATCCTACCTAGGTATCCTTTTCCAAAATTATACCAAGTGAACAAAACAAATTAGATAATAGAAGTAAATTGGAAAGTAGTATATATTTGCATGTTCTATCTGAATTCTTAAAAAAAATGGGTTTCATGTCCCTTTATTGTCTTCTCCAAAAGCTATTTGGAGTCAGGTGTTTTAGGAGTGTGGGTTGCACAGGTGCCTTAAATAAATGCACCCAAAGCCTGGTTACTGACAAATCTGTTCTTCTCAAGTGAGATTAGTTACTGTGAATTATATGCCTTGATCTCAACAATTTTCACTGGACCCTAGAAGATGCATTATAGACCCACAAAACTGGAAAAGGTTACAAAATCGTTGCTAAAGACCTGGGTGTTCCTCAGTCAATTGTAATAAAATTGTCTATAAATAGAGAAAATTCAGGACTCTCGCTAGGAATGGGCGTCCTGCAAAGATCACTCCAAGAGCACAACGGACAATCCTGAAAGGGGAGAAAGAACTTAATAATAACAGCAAAAGACCTCCAGAAAACTCTACAAACCAGGAAAAGTCTTTGTTCATGTGTCCACTATAAAAACCCCACCAGAAAAAACACTGAACAAGAACAGTGCTCATGGAAGGACACCACAAAGGAAACCACTCCTGTAAAAAAAACATTGCGGCATGTCTCAAGTTTGCCCAAGACCACCTGGATGTTCCACAATGCTTCTGGTGCTGGGAACAGATGAGACAAAAGTTGAACTCTTTGGCAAAAATAAACAAAGCTATGTATGGAGGAAAAGGACACTGCACAATAATACCAAAACCTCATCCCAGCTATGAAGCATGGTGGAGGGAGCATCATGGTTAGGGACTGCTTTGCTCACCTTGCAATCAAGACATCAGGTGAACCAATGACAAGATGCATAGATGCACAGCAACCAATCGGCTCCCAATATTGCGCTCCTGAGCCTACCTTGCTTTTCTACAAATGATACCAAGAGAATGAAATAAATGGAAAAGTCTCTTCAAATTGCTGCTCTATGTGACCCATGAGATTCATTTTTGACTTTCATGTCCCTTTTGCAAAGAAAGAAGAGGAGTTAAAGCTGGATATCACAGTAGATGTGGTTAGTTTGCGCATAGGTTTCCAGCTGAAGTGCTACGCATACAGGACTTACGTGGCATTTACTTTTACCATGTACATTCATGTGGCATTTGCTTTAGGTAACTAGTGTAGAGTTGTGAGTCTATTGGTTCTTTCTGCTCTGCTTTCATATGCTCATGTATCAGATCAGACATTATTACTATCATTATTTATTTGCTTAATTAAGATAATTAAATTAGCAGTATTTTCTGCTCAGGACCAGCAGTACTCTGCGGGCCCCAGACAGACAGGGTCTCTACTTGAGAACTTGCCGTCTGCAATCTTCTTGCTGGTATGAGGATTTGGTACCTACTGCTGCAGCCCTTGGTGGGAAATCACTTGTTATGTGTTAGGGAATTTTGTCTAACTACTAAGGAATGTTCTGCATCCGCAGGAAACATGGTATTTAATGAGTCTGTTAAAAAAACTACCCAGGTGAAATGTTTGCAGACCTGCAATATTATGATGGCTGTAACTATCGGCAGCGTCACAAGAGCCTCTCTCCTTTATGTCCCCGTGGGAAACATGCAAGAGAAATGTCCTCGCTATCCTGTCAAATATCTCACAGCCCCTCCAGAAGTGACGGCTTGAAGACAGTTTGACAGGCGCGGTGCTGTTTGCACACATCTCCCCGTGTTTGGACAGCTTTTACCTTTCAACAGAAGCTCTTTTCTTGACGTTAGGACCCCAGAGGGTC
>NC_069499.1:1582566351-1582576881 GCF_027579735.1 Bombina bombina
TTAAGCACGGGGCAGCTACATTGTGCACAGGAGCAAGCACAACAAGATACTTACAGAATAGCGCCTAGATTAGACTACACATATAACGTAGCGTAACCGCGCGGTGGGTCTAGTTTGTACAAACAGATAGGAAATCACTATCCTGACTCATATTGCTGATTAAGCACGGGGCAGCTACATTGTGCACAGGAGCAAGCACAACAAGATACTTACAGAATAGCGCCTAGATTAGACTACACATATAACGTAGCGTACCCGCGCGGTGGGTCTAGTTTGTACAAACAGATAGGAAATCACTATCCTGACTCATATTGCTGATTAAGCACGGGGCAGCTACATTGTGCACAGGAGCAAGCACAACAAGATAATTACAGAATAGCGCCTAGATTAGACTACACATATAACGTAGCGTAACCGCGCGGTGGGTCTAGTTTGTACAAACAGATAGGAAATCACTATCCTGACTCATATTGCTGATTAAGCACGGGGCAGCTACATTGTGCACAGGAGCAAGCACAACAAGATAATTACAGAATAGCGCCTAGATTAGACTACACATATAACGTAGCGTAACCGCGCGGTGGGTCTAGTTTGTACAAACAGATAGGAAATCGCTATCCTGACTCATATTGCTGATTAAGCACGGGGCAGCTACATTGTGCACAGGAGCAAGCACAACAAGATACTTACAGAATAGCGCCTAGATTAGACTACACATATAACGTAGCGTAACCGCGCGGTGGGTCTAGTTTGTACAAACAGATAGGAAATCACTATCCTGACTCATATTGCTGATTAAGCACGGGGCAGCTACATTGTGCACAGGAGCAAGCACAACAAGATACTTACAGAATAGCGCCTAGATTAGATTACACATATAACGTAGCGTAACCGCGCGGTGGGTCTAGTTTGTACAAACAGATAGGAAATCGCTATCCTGACTCATATTGCTGATTAAGCACGGGGCAGCTACATTGTGCACAGGAGCAAGCACAACAAGATACTTACAGAATAGCGCCTAGATTAGATTACACATATAACGTAGCGTAACCGCGCGGTGGGTCTAGTTTGTACAAACAGATAGGAAATCACTATCCTGACTCATATTGCTGATTAAGCACGGGGCAGCTACATTGTGCACAGGAGCAAGCACAACAAGATACTTACAGAATAGCGCCTAGATTAGATTACACATATAACGTAGCGTAACCGCGCGGTGGGTCTAGTTTGTACAAACAGATAGGAAATCACTATCCTGACTCATATTGCTGATTAAGCACGGGGCAGCTACATTGTGCACAGGAGCAAGCACAACAAGATACTTACAGAATAGCGCCTAGATTAGATTACACATATAACGTAGCGTAACCGCGCGGTGGGTCTAGTTTGTACAAACAGATAGGAAATCACTATCCTGACTCATATTGCTGATTAAGCACGGGGCAGCTACATTGTGCACAGGAGCAAGCACAACAAGATACTTACAGAATAGCGCCTAGATTAGACTACACATATAACGTAGCGTAACCGCGCGGTGGGTCTAGTTTGTACAAACAGATAGGAAATCACTATCCTGACTCATATTGCTGATTAAGCACGGGGCAGCTACATTGTGCACAGGAGCAAGCACAACAAGATACTTACAGAATAGCGCCTAGATTAGACTACACATATAACGTAGCGTAACCTCGCGGTGGGTCTAGTTTGTACAAACAGATAGGAAATCCCTATCCTGACTCATATTGCTGATTAAGCACGGGGCAGCTACATTGTGCACAGGAGCAAGCACAACAAGATACTTACAGAATAGCGCCTAGATTAGACTACACATATAACGTAGCGTAACCGCGCGGTGGGTCTAGTTTGTACAAACAGATAGGAAATCACTACGTAGTTGTCTGGAGCACTACATGGCAGGAAATAGTGCTGACATCTAATGGATAACATTCTTGCAAAACTGCTGCCATATAGTGTTCCACAAATAGGATGGCTTCTGAGCTTAAAGGACCAGTCAACATAGTATATTTGCATAATCAACAAATGCAAGATAACAAGACAACGCAATAACACTTAGTCTGAACTTCAAATGAGAAGTAGGTTTTTTTTTTTACAATTTTAAAAGTTGTCTTTTTCCACGTGACATCCATCAGCCAATCACAAATGCATACACGTACCATGTGACATCCATCAGCCAATCACAAATGCATACACACTTATTCTTGCACATGCTCAAAATGAACTAGTGACTTAAAAAGTTTAAATATAAAAAGACTTAGATACCAAGGGAACAATGAAAAATTGATAATGGGAGTAAATTAGAAAGTTGTGTAAAATCTGTCTGAATCATGAAAAAAAAAGAAAAAAGTTGGGTTTCCTATCCCTTTAAAGGAACATCCCTCCCCCAAAATAAAAAAAAAAAATCATGATTCAGATAGAGCATCCGATGTTAACTTTCAGATTGACTTGTATTAGCAATTGTACTTAATTCTCTTGTTGTCTTTTGTTGAAGGAGCAGCAATACACTACTGGGAGCTAGCTGAACTCATCAGATGAGCCAATGACAAGAGGCATACAAGTGCAGCCCCAATCACCAGCTAGTTCCCAGTATCACATTGCTGCTTTTGAGCATACCTAGGTATGCCTTTCAATAACATATACCAAGAAAACAAAGCAAATTAAATAATACAAGTACATTTTGAAAGTTTTTTTGTAATAGTATGTTCTATCTGAATCACAAAAAAATAATAATTGGGTTTTATGTCCCTTTAAATGCTTAAAACACAGGAAAACAACGAATAAAGAAAACAGAACCCGCTGAGTATTTGCACCTAGTTAATAGGGCTGCTAGCAACTGTGTCTGAATAAGGAATAGACCGGAACATTGCGAATTCTAAAGACAGTTCACTATTCGCACTTTTTTATTTTGCTTTTAGATTTAGTTTTTCAGCTAAACCGTTGTAAGAACTGCTTTGTTTGTTGGAGGAGCGAGCTGCGTTCTTGTGTTTGAATCATTTCAGTTTGTTTTGGCACTTACACATATTAGAGAAAGTGAATAACGTTGTTATGGAATATAAGTAAAATGTGCGCCATTAAGCTCTGTGATGCCAACAACGTTGCTCTGTTGTGACCGGCAGGTTCTTAAGGAGGGAGGCGGCTGCTCTGTTCCTGCACACTTTTTTTCTTCTTCGCTTTCCAACCTGCAAGTTGTTTGTTCTTCAGGCGCACAACTCTCATTTGTTTTTCCAGACAATTTGACTTGTTGTTCTTGGCGTGCTGTAAATGTCATCAAAAAAGGGGACGGCCTTTGTTTTAATGAAACTCTGGCCTCTGGGCGTTCGCAAGCTGCAGAAATCTGTGAGCTTAAAGGGACAGTCTACTTGATTTTTTTTTTATTGTTTAAAAAGACGAATAACGCATTTATTACCTATACTACCCCAGTTTTGCACATCCAACATTTATATTATTATTATTTATTTGTATAGTGCTACAACCCCTAAATCTCTGCCTGTTTCTAAGCCCCTCTGGGCCACCTCTTATCTCAGTGCATTTTGTGAGCTTTTCAAAGCTAGACAGTGCTAGTTCACACGTGCCATATAGATAACATGGTGCTTAATTCTGTGGAGTTACGCAGGAACCAGCACTAATTTGCTATAATGCAAGTTTGTAAAAAGCACTGAGATAAGGGGTAGTCTGCAGAGACTTAGATACAAGGTAATTACAGAGGTAAAAAAAGTATACTAATATAACTGTGTTGGTTATAAAAACTGGGGAATTGGTAATAAAGGGATTATCTATCTTCTAAACATTTACAATTTCTAGATAGACTGTCCCTGAAACAAATGCAGGACATTTCACAGGGGCCCTATTCAAACACAACTCTGCAGATTCTGGTACTAAAGTGATATGACTAGAAAATGAAATAAACACATAAAATATAGTCAGTTTTACACAGATCCTATGTGTATAGGAACACACTCACACACTTATACATATACACACTCACACACTTATACATATACACACTCATACACTTATACATATACACACTCACACACTTATACATATACACACTCACACACTTATACATATACACACTCACACACTTATACATATACACACTCACACACATACATACACACTCACACACTTATACATATACACACTCATACACTTATACATATACACACTTATACATATACACACTCACACACTTATACATATACACACTCACACACTTATACATATACACACTTATACATATACACACTTATACATATACACACTTATACATATACACACTTATACATATACACACTTATACATATACACACTCACACACTTATACATATACACACTTATACATATACACACTTATACATATACACACTCACACACTTATACATATACACACTCACACACTTATACATATACACACTTATACATATACACACTTATACATATACACACTCACACACTTATACATATACACACTTATACATATACACACTCACACACTTATACATATACACTCTCACACACTTATACATATACACACTCACACACTTATACATATACACACTCACACACTTATACATATACACACTCATACACTTATACATATACACACTCACACACTTATACATATACACACTCACACACTTATACATATACACACTTATACATATACACACTCACACACTTATACATATACACACTTATACATATACACACTCACACACTTATACATATACACACTCACACACTCACACACTTATACATATACACACTCACACACTCACACACTTATACATATACACACTCACACACTTATACATATACACACTCACACACTTATACATATACACACTCACACACTTATACATATACACACTCACACACTTATACATATACACACTCACACACTTATACATATACACACTCACACACTTATACATATACACACTTATACATATACACACTCACACACACTTATACATATACACACTCACACACTTATACATATACACACTCACACACTTATACATATACACACTCACACACTTATACATATACACACTCACACACTTATACATATACACACTCACACACTTATACATATACACACTCACACACTTATACATATACACACTCACACACTTATACATATACACACTCACACACTTATACATATACACACTCACACATATACACACTCACACACTTATACATATACACACTCACACACTTATACATATACACACTCACACACTTATACATATACACACTCACACACTTATACATATACACACTCACACACTTATACATATACACACTCACACATATACATACACACACTCACACACTTATACATATACACACTCACACACTTATACATATACACACTCACACATATACACACTCACACACTTATACATATACACACTCACACACTTATACATATACACACTTATACATATACACACTCACACACTTATACATATACACACTTATACATATACACACTCACACACTTATACATATACACACTCACACACTTATACATATACACACTCACACACTTATACATATACACACTCACACACTTATACATATACACAATTATACATATACACACTCACACACTTATACATATACACACTTATACATATACACACTCACACACTTATACATATACACACTCACACACTTATACATATACACACTCACACACTTATACATATACACACTTATACATATACACACTCACACACTTCTACATATACACACACACACACTTATACATATACACACTCACACACTTATACATATACACACTCACACACTATACATATACACTCACACACTTATACATATACACACTCACACACTTATACATATACACACTCACACACTTATACATATACACACTCACACACTTATACATATACACACTTATACATATACACACTCACACACTTATACATATACACACTCACACACTTATACATATACACACTTATACATATACACACTCACACACTTATACATATACACACTCACACACTTATACATATACACACTCACACACTTATACATATACACACTTATACATATACACACTCACACACTTATACATATACACACTCACACACTTATACATATACACACTCACACACTTATACATATACACACTCACACACTTATACATATACACACTCACACACTTATACATATACACACTCACACACTTATACATATACACACTCACACACTTATACATATACACACTCACACACTTATACATATACACACTCACACACTTATACATATACACACTCACACACTTATACATATACACACTCACACACTTATACATATACACACTCACACACTTATACAAATACACACTCACACACTTATACATATACACACTCACACACTTATACAAATACACACTCACACACTTATACATATACACACTCACACACTTATACATATACACACTCACACACTTATACATATACACACTCACACACTTATACATATACACACTTATACATATACACACTTATACATATACACACTCACACACTTATACATATACACACTCACACACTTATACATATGCACACTCACACACTTATACATATGCACACTCACACACTTATACATATACACACTCACACACTTATACATATACACACTCACACATATACACACTCACACACTTATACATATACACACTCACACACTTATACATATACACACTCACACACTTATACATATACACACTCATACACTTATACATATACACACTCACACACTTATACATATACACACTCACACACTTATACATATACACACTTATACATATACACACTCACACACTTATACATATACACACTTATACATATACACACTCACACACTATACATATACACTCTCACACACTTATACATATACACACTCACACACTTATACATATACACACTCACACACTTATACATATACACACTCATACACTTATACATATACACACTCACACACTTATACATATACACACTCACACACTTATACATATACACACTTATACATATACACACTCACACACTTATACATATACACACTTATACATATACACACTCACACACTTATACATATACACACTCACACACTCACACACTTATACATATACACACTCACACACTCACACACTTATACATATACACACTCACACACTTATACATATACACACTCACACACTTATACATATACACACTCACACACTTATACATATACACACTCACACACTTATACATATACACACTCACACACTTATACATATACACACTCACACACTTATACATACACACACTTATACATATACACACTCACACACACTTATACATATACACACTCACACACTTATACATATACACACTCACACACTTATACATATACACACTCACACACTTATACATATACACACTCACACACTTATACATATACACACTCACACACTTATACATAATACACACTCACACACTTATACATATACACACTCACACACTTATACATATACACACTCACACACTTATACATATACACACTCACACACTTATACATATACACACTCACACATATACACACTCACACACTTATACATATACACACTCACACACTTATACATATACACACTCACACACTTATACATATACACACTCACACATATACATACACACACTCACACACTTATACATATACACACTCACACACTTATACATATACACACTCACACATATACACACTCACACACTTATACATATACACACTCACACACTTATACATATACACACTTATACATATACACACTCACACACTTATACATAACACACTTATACATATACACACTCACACACTTATACATATACACACTCACACACTATACATATACACACTCACACACTTATACATATACACACTCACACACTTATACATATACACAATTATACATATACACACTCACACACTTATACATATACACACTTATACATATACACACTCACACACTTATACATATACACACTCACACACAATACAATACACACTCACACACTTATACATATACACACTTATACATATACACACTCACACACTTCTACATATACACACTCACACACTTATACATATACACACTCACACACTTATACATATACACACTCACACACTTATACATACACACTTATACATATACACACTCACACACTTATACATATACACACAAACATATACATACACACACTTATACATATACACACTCACACACTTATACATATACACACTCACACACTTATACATACACACTCACACACTTATACAATACACACACACACACTTATACATATACACACTCACACACTTATACATATACACACTCACACACTTATACATATACACACTCACACACTTATACATATACACACTCACACACGTATACATATACACACTCACACACTTATACATATACACACTTATACATATACACACTCACACACTTATACATATACACACACTCACACACTTATACATATACACACTCACGACACTTATACATATTACACACTCACACACTTATACCATATACCACACTTACCTTACATATAGCACACGCACGACACTTATACATATACACACTTATACATATACACACACTCACACACTTACATATACACACACCACACTCTTTTACATATACACACTTCACACACTGATACTTATACACACGTCACACACTTATACATATACACACTCACACACTACATATACACACTCACACACTTATAACATATACACACTCACACACTTATACATATACACACGGCTTACATACACTTATCACAAATTACCATACACGAGTCACACACATTATACATATACACACTCACACACTTATACATATTACCACACTCACACACTTATACATATACACACTCACACACATTATACATATACACACTCCACACACCTTATACATATACACACTCAAACATAGCCTACTCTACACACTTAACATATACACACTCACACACTTATACATATACACCACTCACACACATTATACATATACACACACACAAACACTTATACATATACCCACTCACACACTTATACATACACACTCACACACTTATACATCTACACACTCACACACTTATACATATACACACTCACACACTTATACATATACACACTCACACACTTATACATATACACACTCACACACTTATACATATACACACTCACACACTTATACATATACACACTCACACACTTATACATATACACACTTATACATATACACACTCACACACACTTATACATATACACACTTATACATATACACACTATACATATACACACTCACACACTTATACATATACACACTCACACACTTACATATACACACTCACACACTTATACATATACACACTCACACATATACACACTCACACACTTATACATATACACACTCACACACTTATACATATACACACTTATACATATACACACTCACACACTTATACATATACACACTCACACACTTATACATATACACACTTATACATATACACACTCACACACTTATACATATACACACTCACACACTTATACAAATACACACTCACACACTTATACATATACACACTCACACACTTATACATATACACACTCACACACTTATACATACACACTCACATCACACACTTATACATATACACACTCACACACTTATACATATACACACTCACACACTTATACATATACACACTCACACACTTATACATATACACACTCACACACTTATACATATACACACTTATACATATACACACTCACACACTTATACATATACACACTCACACATATACACACTTATACATATACACACTTATAACATATACACACTCACACACTTATACATATACACACTCACACACTTATACATATACACACTCACACACTTATACATATACACACTCACACACTTATACATATAACCACACACACACTTATACATATACACACTCACACACTTATACATATACACACTCACACATATACACACTCACACACTTATACATATACACACTTATACATATACACACTCACACACTTATACATATACACACTTATACATATACACACTCACACACTTATACAATACACACTCACACACTTATACATATACACACTCACACACTTATACATATACACACTCACACACTTATACATATACACTCACACACTTATACATATACACACACTCACACACTTATACATATACACACTCACACACTTATACATATACACACTCACACACTTACACATACATTACACTCACACACTTATACATATACACACACACACACATAAACATAAACACACTCACACACTTATACATATACACACTCACACACTATACATAATACACACTCACACACTTATACATAATACACACTCACACACTTA